>NW_010308669.1:62887-72545 GCF_000700745.2 Antrostomus carolinensis
CTGCTTCATGATACTTTGGAGAGCTACATTTGAAGCAGCCAAAGATGGGGAAAGGGAGGTGAATAAGATGTATATACTTGAAAAGAAATTTTCTGTTTTATAATAAAATAATCTTTGATTATCACATGCTGGGGAGAAAAAAAAAGTATTTGGTGCTATAAAACAAATACTATAATATCCAACTCTAGAAGTTACAAGACTGAACTGTACTTAATATGGAAAACATTTTAAAAAGTTGAAAAATATTGAAGTCTATGTGAGACTTTATGCGTAAATTGCTGGTTTAATTACTTGAATTTTACAGACTTCTAAATCTAACATGCATGCACTTTGGCACAAACATTGACTCACCCATGCACACACAAACACAAACAAAACACGCAAAAGCAGCCTGCAGAACCCACTTCTACCATGCCAGACTCTCCTTATTCCCTTCCAGGCATCCATGAATTAATATATTACAAATGTTCTTCCCTATACTGCAATATTTATTACAGTCAAGTTCATCAGCCATCACAACTATGAACTCAAGAAGTCTGTAAGAATAACAGTCTGATTATTGATTTATGTTTTTTTTTACCTGTTCCTCTAATAAACTCACTGGGTCAAGTTCATCAGCCATCACAACTCTGAACTCAAGAAGTCTGTAAGAATAAGAGTCTGATTATTGATTTATGGTTTTTTTACCTGTTCCTCTAATAAACTCACTGCCCAATTACAAAAGCAACAATATTCCAAGTGCTAGAAGCAGAAAAAGAATTGACTTGGTAATAAAGGTTTGTAAATCTATATAATCACATATAACTCAGAGTAAAACAAATTAATTTAAAAAGCATACACACATACTCCTGAATGTGTGTGTATACAAAAAAGAAAACAGTTTTGTATTCAGTTATTCTTTTTAAGCTCAAGGGACTAAAAGTACTTGGAGTTTGGTTATTTTAGATAGGGAATAAGGAGAAATGCTTTCTTTTTTTACAGTATGTTATACAGCTAATTCAACAGAAAGATCAGTAAAACACTATTGCTTTCAAACGTGACCTGGTATTGCTAAAGTCTTGCCTATTTTGTGCTATCGGCTTCCTTTAAAAGTCCATCATTTCAAATAGAAAGCTAAGTGGCTTGATTTTATATTATGTCTCAAAATCAATGTTAATAGACACATACATTTTAAACCTTGACAGTTCTATTGTGATCACCAAATCTGACCTCCTCTGCATCACAGGTCACATAAACTCAACCATTAATTTCTACATTGACCCATAACTTCTAGTGGAATGATAGCATATATTTTAGAAAGATAAACAGTCATGTTTTCTTTATTTCCAATGACAGGGAACCCACATCACCCCTGGAGAAGCTGTTTAATTGATCAACCAGTGAAAAAATATTTTTGCCTTACTTTTAATTTAACTTTTTTTACTTTCAGCTTCTGATCACTGTAGTCTGCTATTACAGTGCAATTGATTTGTATGCAGTGCATAATTGTACTTACTTCCAGGAGCAATTAGCTCCTGAAATTATCTAAATTATCTAAAAACTATCTGAAAACATTGTTTCCAGGTTCAGTTTATGGTGCAGAATTTTTTTTTCTCTCCAGTTTGGATAATGGCTCAATGACTTCTCCAATTCTTTTAATAACATAGTAGACAAATTGAGGATCCTCCAAGTTTTACACTGTTAATATCTTTGTTTTGTGGTGGTTTGTTTTGTTTTGTTCTGATTTTTTCCCACAGATCAGAGCCATGACACTGTCTCAGTTGAATACTATCTGATATTCCTGAAATATGTCGTTGAAATAAAAATTAAGATTTTCTTCCAGGATGCAAATTAAACTAACTTGTTGGCACTCTTCATATCACTTCACATAACAATCTGAAGACAAAGTCCCCTGCTTTACTAGAAAATTAGATCAGGTTAGGACATGAACTCTGGGAATTACATTTACTCAGAGGATGCTAAAATAATTTTGTCATTCACATGGACATAGGCTGTCACTTAATATTGTGGCAGATCTTGGGTAAAACCCACAGGGAAAACCTTACTGAAGTCAGATTTGCCACTAACTGGCACCATTTCCCCAGTACAAGCTCTATCCTGACCTAATTTTCTAGAAGTGACAAACTTTGAAAGGGGCTGCTAATTTGAAGTATTGACTAGCGAAGAAGCATCTTTAGCTGTGATTTCCCTGGCTTATTAGGGCATATGGTCAAATTTGAAATTTAAAAAGCACTGAATAGTTTTTCAAATACTATTGTTGATAACAATAAGCTTAGTAGCCATTTCATTGCTTCACCTTTACGCTTTTATTTCATAGTTGTGCTCTCTATAGGCCTCATCTCTGCATTAAAGTTGCAGCTTGTAAAAGGTCTTGGAAGCAGTGAGGACTAAAGATTGCAAAGTATCCCTGAGGTCTTTCAACAGTGATTCAAAATTAAAGAGATTTTTATAGTACAAAAAGCAGTTTACCCTGGGCAGAAACATCCCTGGATCCCAGAATCAGGGACTCCCATCCTGGAGGGGCTCCCAGCTGTGTCCTTTGAAATACAGAAATTGGAGTATAGTTCGTATGTATGCATGTGTATATATACATATCAAAGTATAAAGGCACTGTAAGCATGGACCTGCAAACACTTCTCTGTCTGGAAAGCAACATAAATTATCCAAGAGAGATGACTTTCAAAGCAAAATCCTCATCCAAGACATAATGAAAGAAAACATTTATATCAATTCCAACACAAAGCCCCTATCACTACTTTTTTTCCTGATAGCAACGGTGTTTCTGACTTAAGGGATATGTAATCCACTCAAAACCAAAAACTGCTGAATTGGCAATATTCTTGCTCTGGTTTACGTCTTTGCAACTGTTCTTCCAACTCCGTGTTTTTAAAGCAAGCTTCCCAATTTGAACTGCTTGGGAATGCTCCACAGGCTAAATTTAAAAGTGTGGCTTATTTTCTTTGTCATCTTTAGAGTTATTTTAATAGTAAGGAAAATTTTCCTCTATTTTCTCTCTTAACCTGGACTGGACTTGTCTTCAAGTAGTAAACTCCCTGTTTTTACTAGACATAACATCACTAGGAATGAATATAAAACAAATATTCCCTAAGAAAATGTTATCACAATATAAAATAATTCTATCTCTAAGAATTTTACACTTTAAGTCATGTTATTCTTGACCGAATCTAAAAGGCTGCAGTGCCAGATCCAAACCTATTGAACTGTACAGTTCCAAATCCACACAGCTGTATTTGAGTATTTGGAATGTTATGGAAGAACATCAAAGCATTTCCTATTATGAAATGAAATTTTACAAAAATAAATGCTCTGAATTTCTGAAAAATCACCCATAAGTGAGTAAGATTCAGACACAAGTGCAAACAACCTTCAGTTTCATCAGGTTATATTTGCAGGTGATTTATTTCATAAGATCTCATTTCCTTTTCCCTAAGAATAAAGTAAATACAAATTTGTATTTTGTGCTTTAAAACTCTTCTGGAATAAAGATGACTGAGTTGCTTTAAATAATTGGGTGCTATTCAATTATAAACATGTTTCATAGCTCTAAAAAAAAACCTTCAAATTCTCTCCCATAATGCTTTTAAAGAAAGAAAAAGTTTTGGTTTTGTTTTTTTTTTTCCACGGTAGTTTTTCTCTCTTTGCTGAATATGTGGAAAAAAAACACTCTGACAGCAGATGACAGTACTCTGTCATAGTTTGGTCATGAGTGATTTTGCTATATCTGTGGTATATGTCCAAGTCTATGCCCACATTCATGTCCATATCCATATCCATGTGCATCTCCATGTCCGTGGCTGAACTGATGTTTTGGAAGAAGGGATGGGACTCACTTGAGTTTCTTGGGGGGAGACACCACAGTCAAGCATCTTGCTGTGAGGCAGCAGGGCATAATCCTTGGACATGTGCTCTTGCCCTTCTCAGTTACACTAACAATTATCCATCCTACAACATGTTGTTATTAGCAACATAACTGATAAGCACCTCAGTGCATTCCCTTCTACTTAATATTATCTGAATTTTTTGTTTATATTCACCCTTTAGCAATAGTCATCATACAGTGTGGATGTCATAGCTGATGCCAGAGAAGTTCTGTTAAACCCTTGCCATTATTACAGGCTCAGTGCCTAAATTTCTAGGCACAAAAACCCAATTTGATTGATATATATCAGGAGTAATTCCTACACGATGAGTGGAATAACAGTGATACAAATCCAGCTGAAATGTCAGAAAAACCCAGCTTTACTGCCTGTGGAGCTATTGGGAAAATCCATGACTGAATGGAAGCACAGAAAGGGCCAAAAATGAGTTGTGGTAATGAGTTACCAGTTACTGGTTAAACTACCATCACTAATCAGTTGTGTGTTCTTTGCCCACTCTAATTATGAGGTACTTAAGCTACAGTGCAAGAGATTTAATTGTATTCAATGTGCATCTTAGCATATTTTTAATGAACAAATCTGTTTTTCAGAAAGCAGTGCAAAGAAAAGATTTTTATACAAGATGAGAGATTTAAGGCTTTTTTTCACCTTGCACTTTATTAGTTTGATTATGAAATTCTTTCCCTCTTATTGCACAACAGGCACCATAACTATTCATATTAAATTTCTTGTAAGCAAGTAGGGACTGGCAGCACAGCTACATCTAAGTACAGATGGCTGAAGAATGGTACTCAGCAAATAGCTATCAATGTATTTCTGTGAAACTAAGAAGGTGAAAACAGTGAAACCTTGTAAGTTGCTGCCTGGGGTCTTGCAGCATTTAATTTTAAATTTCCATTAAGGACTTGGTTGACAGAATACAAGGCATGCCTAATAAATCTTCAGAAAACAGCTAACTGAGAGGGACTGCCAGTTGATTGGAGGTGGGATTAGAATTCAAAATTACCTTGGAGACTAAACATATAGCATGAAAGCATAGGATGTTCTTCAACATATGCATGTGCAAGGTATCATCCCTGGGAGAGAGTAGCGAGGCATACAACACAACATGGGAGAAGAGGCCTGGTGAAGGACCTTGGAGCTGCACAGTGTTTGAAGGTGCCTCAATCTTTTGCACTGACAGCGTTGCTACGGAGGAGTCCCATGGGAAGAAATGGCCTGTGACATGATGATCATCTCTTCCTTGCCCCTTTTTGGCTGTAGCTTTACATTAGGGGACCCAATAATGTACAGGGACAAAGCTCAACAGCCAACCAGCAACCAGCACCCACCTCATCAACGCGTGCTCCAGTTGGTGCTAATGGCATCACAGGAGGAAAACAACCAGCAGGGAGTCTGAGCAGGATGTGATGAAAATGGCATCATTACCATGGGAAAAGGGAGTGCAGCTGGGGTGGAACCACCTGCAGCACCAGAGAGGACATCCAAAGTGTGATGCCCAACTGGGGACCTCTGTCACTTCTCTTTGTGGTTGCCACCAGGGAGTTTTCCCTTTTCTTTCACTCAATCTTCTCTTATTTATTTTCTTTTTCTATTTTTTTCACCCAAAATAACTTCCACCATTAGTTAGCATATGCTTTCAGCTATGGACCCTCCTGAAACATCTTCATGTGTGAACTTATCTCAATACCCTTCATGCAACATGGGATGTGGATGCTGTACACTATCAGCTGAATGTAAGCAATAGCACCGGCAATAAAGGCAAAAGCAATAGGGTGATTTATAAACAGAAGTATGGCCTGTACTCTAGCCCATTAATAAACTCAAAGTCCTTTTGCCAGCACTAGTGTGGCCTCAAACATACATGATTTTTGATTTTACACACTGCCCCTGAAGGAAGATACAGACCAATCTGAGGAAATTAATGCAAAGTAGTAAAAAGTGATGCCATAGTGCCAGAGATGAAAAAAAAAAACAGGTTTGCTTAGTACAGAAGTGATTCTCTGATCAGTTGAAGCAGAAATAATTCACCACTACTGCCAAAAACTGTCTTTGCTCCCGAATCAGCCTAGTGCTCTGGCCCTTCAGCTATGGCACCAGAACTTGTGTGGATCTTCAGCCAACCAAACACAGTTTTATTTTATTACTTAAGCTTAGTTTTCGTTTAGAACACAATCCACATCTTGACTTTGAGAGATGAGAGGGAGATGTGGTTTTTGGTGGCAGAAAGCTGGAGACAACTCTTTCAACAAGAGAGCAGGCTAGGTCATCCTTAGTCACTGGAGAGATCACATCCTGAGAAGAGACAGGTAAGAGGAACTTGGTAAGAGCCTTCAAATATGCAAGAACTGCTAAAGAAAGGCTGGGAACAGTATCCCCATGTCTAAGTGAGGGTGAATCTTTGTTAAAAAAATTTCTCAAACCGTAAGGGTGATGAAACATGGAAACAAATTGCTTGGGGATATTAGAGAGTCTCCATCTCCAGAGACCTTTATGAATGGTTAAAATAAGCTTGTACCACAACCCATGTAGGTGTGGTTGTTCCTGCTCTTGGAGAAAGGATAAATCTTTGGTAGTCCCTTTCAGTGTTTGGTTTTGCAGATGAACTGAGATCTATCACCAGGAACGTCTCACCACATGATTTCTCCTCCCTTCATCATATGACTCTTCAAATGTCTCCTCTCCACTATCCAATCTGTTATACCATGTCTTACAAACTCTTACCCAGGTAAATTGTAAGGTCTTAAAAAAGGCAGCTGCTGTACTCAAACCCTAATTATAGAATGGTTTGGGTTGGAAAAGACCTTAAAGATCATCTAGTTCCAACCCTCCTGATGTGGACAGGGTTGCCAACCACCAGATCAGGTTGCCCAGGGCCTCATCTAACCTGACCTTGGATGCCTCCAGGGATGGGACATCCACAAGTTCTCTGGGCAACCTGTTCCAGTGGCTCATCACCCTCTGTAGTCCCTTTACATTCAAAGAAAGAGGAGAACTACCCTCCACTCTTGCTTCTGTGCTGACTTTCATGTGGTACATACCACAGTCTGCATGTCTGACAGCAGTCAGCTACTCTGATGGAAAATGCTTGAAAGGATTTTTTGGTCAGCATTTTACCAATAAGACATCTGTCCTGTACTGAGGCAGTAGATATGACCCCTTCTATCTGCATTTCTCTGAGGACTAGGGGATAATTCAGGGGAAAATGGCAGTGGAGCACCTCTTTCCTTGTTCTCCTTTTAGAGAAAACACTAGTGGTATCAGATCCCTTTTTATTTCTTTTTTTTTGTTTGTTTCTATCCAAAGCAACTCTTGAAACAACAATTAAGCAGCAGTCTTAAAGTACTTTGCTGAAATGTGAATGCAGATGCATCAGAGGTTTACATTTAGATTCTTGTTTTCTGTTCTTATAGAAGGGAAATGAGACATCCGAAGATGATGGCCTACCCTCTCACAAAAAGAGTCCTTCTAAATATATGAATTTACTGAATATTTTTCAAAATATGCCTACTGAAACAAAGCATATTAATAAAACCACAGGATTTACTGGCCTCAGCTGCTACTGTTGAAGACAAAGAATAAAAGAACAATCTTCCACTGAATTTGAGGAAGACATACACTCTTTATAATTTTTATGATAATTACACGTTTCAAATGCAGAATGGCAAACAAGCCTGACCTTTTTTTAAAGGTCGCCAAAGTCATTAGATTTATAAGCCTGGATAAGTCTGATTAAAGTCAATAATGAATTTCAAAGTGCAGATTTTGGCATATTCTAACTCATGGGGTCTTCCACAGTGATCATTGGCTTTTGTTACATTTCTTTCAAGCCTGACAACCCCAAACCTTATAAAAAACCCCCACCTTTTGTGTGTATGACTTCTCCCTGTTCTATATAGCTGATCATGTTATAGGTAAATAGCTGTTAAAGGAGAAGCAGTGACAAGTACATCAGAGCCACATGCTGAAGAGCATCTCCTCCTTCAAATATTCCTTCTCATGCTGCTGGACAGTCTCTCCAGGCTGGACACATGGTGATGGTGGAGAAGAAAAGTTGTTTGCTGTGTAGTAAATGAACTAAGAAGGACCATTTTCCTAAGGATGTGTGCATCGTGCCCCCAATTTTTTCCCTCTGCTTATCCATCTCCCTCTCCTGTCCCCTACGTGCCATGCTTGACAGCCTATGCCGTGATTATCCGTGTGCTGATGGATCAGCCAACACACGCATGCTGATTGACCAGCTGGCTGTTGCCTCTTAGAAAGGACAAGGATCTGAATTATAGATGCCTTTGCCTCACTGGGGGGCACTAATTTGGGCTTGCATTTTCCACCCTACCCTCAGTTTGCTGGCTACTGCCAGCTGGAAGAGGGCAGCCAAGTTCTTCACGTCTCCACTGTTGTCATGGCTGAATGCAAGTCCTCTCTCTCTGTGACTAGCTGCCAATTCTTTACAGTGCTCACAAGAAATTAATATCTCTGAACTTCTGTCTGGCTTTCAAAACTGGCCAAAAAGTTGAAGAATTATTCAGTGAAAACTAAGAGACAGGTAGTGCGATCAGATATGTAACATTTTCCTAGGAGCTGGGCTGATAATGTGTGTACAATTGCACTTATGTGCAAAATCAATGCTCAAAGCACAAGATAAAACATGAGTTTTGGTGACTTCACACATTACCATCTGTCAAATGAGTCACAGAAACCAGCTGGGTGCACACAGTCACCCTGTCCCAACTGTGAAAATAAAGCTTGTTAGCTCAAACCTCAGCATGGTTCTGCAAACCTGTACCTTTGCTGATTTGCATCTGAGTTCTCCATAATCTTCATTCAAGCACTTACAATTTTCTTCCATTTCAACATGCAGATTTTTTTCAACCCAAAGCAATTTTTGGATAAAAACTTAGCTTTTGCAGACCTGCCATATGATTTTACACTCTTGAATTGATGTTTGCAACGTGGCACAGTGACCCTAACCCAACTTTCAGAAGCAATTATGGCCCTAGTTAAAAGAAAGAAAAAATTCCAAAGATGACCTTGACGCACAAAAGGAACACAATAAGTATGTTAATTTTCTTAAAAGATTTATTTGAAAGTTTTATCCCTTTCTCCTTTCCAACAGGTAATTTATTTAGCTGCAAGTCTCCTAATAGTAAACTATTAGATTCACTTCCAGGGAGGAGCAGCCACAGCTTCTCTGGGCAACCTGGGCCAGTGTCTCACCACCCTCACACCAAAGAATTTCTTCTTCAGATCTCATCTCCATCTCCCCTCTTTCAGTTTAAAGCCATTTCCCCTTGTTCTGTCACTCCCTGCCCTTGTCCAAAGTCCCTCCCCAGCATTCCAGGAGCCCCTTCAGGTACTGGGAGGCTGCTAGAAGGTCTCCCCGGAGCCTTCTCTTCTCCAGTCTGAACAGCCCCAACTCTCTCAGCCTGTCCTCACAGCAGAGCTGCTCCAGCCCTCGCATCATCCTTGTGGCCTCCTCTGGAAGGTGGAGCAGGTGGAGTTCTCAGTCAATGGCTTAACGTTGCTAACACACACTTGACAACTCCTCACTTGGAAAGTACCTGAAAGTACTGTTCCATTCTGATGACATTTTACATGTGATGCAAAAACTCTTCACAGCTGCATTCACAGATTCATTTTTTAAGCAAAGTGTAAGGAGCTGCCAGCACTGAGTCCTGGTATTTTGTCTAGAAATGAAGTGTCAGGAAGAACATGTGCTTTTTCAGCCCAAGTCCTCTTCTACTTCATTTGTAGGGGAA
>NW_010308669.1:72569-81327 GCF_000700745.2 Antrostomus carolinensis
AAATGGACTGGAAGAAAGGATGTAGAAAAACAAGCAAGTTAAAAAAGGAGTTACTAGTAAGGGTAGGAAGGAAAACTTCTTTTCTTTAAAAAATGGGGCTAAATTTACAGGCAGGCTGTTGAAATTTAAGGGGAAACAATGGCTGTGAATAAAAGAAAGTTTAAAGTACTAGGCTGTAGAAGGAGAGGTTTCAGAGAAGGGACAGCTCCTTGGTCTTGTATGGTGAACAGCAAGAGTATCTTGGACGTCTGGGACACCTGCCAGAAAAAGATAAAACATAAATAAAATGCATTCCTCTTCCCATTCCTGCACAAAGAGCGGGGAAATAGGATCCAAATATTGGAAAGCACAGTACAGGCCAACACAGGGACTTGATTTAATAGATAATCGTTCAGCTTTCTGTTGGGGTGATGCTATTAGAGGCCTTCGTAATCAACAAATTTCACTTCTGCTGAGGAAAAGAGAGAGGCTGAACACCTGAGAAATTCCTTAAGAATGTGCAAACAGCAAACAAATTAGTGAGTAATTAAGCAGACGATTCTGACATTTTTAAGAGGTCCTTCCCAAGTTGTGTTACCTGTCTTGCCCGAGAAGGCAGGTTCACCATGGTGCTCACGACAGGAGTCTCTGCATAGCATTTTCTAACAGGATTGTCTGTAGTTTGCTTATAGCCCAAAGTTCTAGTATTACATTGGACATGACCTGCAGGAACACAGCAGATGACAAACCTCCCATATCTTAATTCCACTTCACACTCTTTGCTAGTCTCTGTCTGGAGACTCTATACTGTTAGATTTATCTGCTGAGATTTCCAGTGTCCCAGAGCAACTGGAAAACTTCATTTCAAGCTCTCTTTTATCTTTTCTACAGATTAGCTGATGTTTTGTTTTGTGTTGTTTTGGGTTTTTTTTTTTTTTAAATGTAAAATCTGCCGTGGCTTTTGTGTAATGAGGCTCCTTTTCCCCACAGCAGTCCTACCCTAACAAGAGGTACCACCTGAAAACTAATAAGCTAAATAATAATATGAAGTGGCTGCAGCTTTCTGTTTATCATATGAATAGAAGTAGCACTGGTCACAGCAGGCAGGGTTTTAACAGGAGGACATAAAGGACATACATTCACACACAGCTTTATGTCAGTGTGCTACAAGCTCTGCGGAGACAGAATGTGAATAATTGCATCAGATCTGTCAAAACAGCAGCAAGCATGGGAATGGTGAGGATTACTCAGAGTTTCTCAGCCACAGCCTCCGGGCAAATAGGGAAAATGTGCATGTTTATAAGGAAATGGTCTTCTGTAGATTAATAGATTTTGAAACCCAAAGGAAATCCCTTCTCATCATCTCTTTACGGGAAATCATATTCAGATCAAGAACATGTTTATGCAGCAAAACACAGCCAGCAGACAGAGAGCTAATTTCATCTGGCTGGTTCAGATTGCAGTAGTCATGAAAATGGGTCAAGGTGGGCTTCAGTCAGTGTACCTGGATGATAAGATCTTGGGACCTGTGGATCAATATTCTCCTATCACTATGTGATAAGTTTTTTGACTTAAATTAGCATAACTGAACTAGCACTGGCTACATTTTCAGCTTTGTTTTGCTGTATTAGGTAATCTTCAAATTAATAACAACAAGGTCAGGCTCCAGCAAGGAAAGTGCTTGTCAACTCCTCACATTGCCACAGGGACAGATGAAATCCATGAAGGTGGCTGGGACAAACCCATCCCATTCACACCAAGAGGTTAAATAGACATAAATTTTCTCCTCTGATGCAGCCCGAAGGCTGTTGCAAGCCCACTCCAGCAGCATGTAAACTCAGACCTAAAGAAGCACTTCAAAATGTGTAACAGAGTGCAGGCAGCCTTCACATACAATCATCCCTCTGCCTTGTCTTCAAGGACAATGAAACACCTATACTTATTTGACCACACAGCTATTATGATGATAGATGCAAATATGATGTACAGGTCTCATTCAAGATTTGGACATTCCAAACTAAATAAATAGTTCTCCAAATAAATCAACTTACATATGGGTGTTGTGGATGCTGGAAGGGAGCCCAGTCTCCTGATGGATCTCTATTTCTGGAATGACACAAATTATGGATTTATGTTTCATATCTAAATGCTAACCCAAAAAATGAGCTGAAAGAGAAGAAGAATGCAAATCAAAATTGTATTTTCCTGGACACTAGAGTTCTGGGATTTCTCTGTTAAGTTTGAAGTTTTGGAGAATCTTTCTTGTACCTTCACCTCCATTCTTGACAGTGTTTTCTCAAGGTAATTGATCTCCTTCTAGGATTACCATGGTTTTTAGCTACTTTCCTGATAAACTTCTCCAGATAATGTGTACACCTTTTAGCCTAGGGAAAGTTTTTTGGGATTTGAGAATCCACAACTTCTTTCTAAAGTAGCAGTAGCAACTGTTGGGAAATGATCAATATTTTATTGAAAATACACCATCCATCACTAGGTATTCACATGGCAATGATGAACCAACCAAGACATACTAGCTCGTACATTGGGATTCTGAAAGGATTTATGAAGCAAAGTTTATTTACAGAGACATGACCAAGGAAAAATCCCTAAAATTGCCAGCTTTTTCCACTCAAATTTCCTTGAGAACTAACCAAGATGTTGTAAAATGAAAATCTTCTCTGAAAGAAGAGGAAAAGAAAAAGTCAGAACCTCAGAAAGCTGAGGCAGCTGAGGGTTAATTGATGAGTATTTTAATTGGGTGTTGAATGGATAAACCCATAAGGATAGCCTCTCTTGGATGCAGATGTAACTCCTCGTCCCTTTAGGTTTTGGTTAGCAGGGCAAGGAGAGCAAAGAGGTGCCAAAAGGTTTGGTGTGGGGATGAAATTCTAGGGTGTCACATCTTTCCAGATGAATGTAACAGTGAATTAGTGGAATTTTTTTGTGGCTCTTCAATAAGTCCAAAGGTGTATAATCAGCGAAGGTAAAAACCATATTGTTCCATTAAAGTCGCTGCACTAGTTTAACTTGGCTGGCAGCCAAACACCACACAGCTGCTCACACCCCCTCCCCACCCAAGGAATAGGGGAGAGAATTGGGAGGGGTAATGGTAAGGAGACTGGTAGGTTGAGATAAGAACAGGTTAATAATTAGAGTAAAATAAAATTAAAATAGTAGTGATAATAATAAAGATAATGACAATAATAATATAGTTAATATAGATAAATGAGTGATGCACAGTACAATTGCTCACTACCCACTGATAGTGATCCCAGAGTGAAAAGGACACCCGAAACTGAAACTGCAAACCCAGAAAAGTGAGCCCGAATGATCCCTAAGAGAATCCCCCGGCTTTCCAGTCAACCCTGGTTAATATGCTGAACATGACGTGATATGATATGGAATATCTCATTAGCATATCCAAATGTCAATTCTGGGTTTTGCTAATTACTGTGCTTCCCCCCTCCCAGTCCTTCGCACTTTCAAACTAGCAAAACACAGTGTCCTTCAACTTCCAGCAGCAGCTAAAAACATCAGTACCTTATCAATGTTCTCCTCATCACAAATCCCACACTGAAACCAAAACACAGCTATTCTAGCTACTAAGAAGAAAATTAACTCTATCCTAGTGAAACCAGGACAGTCACCTTCACCAACTAGATTCATAGGAGCTAAAAATTTGTTTCCAAGCATTCTGAAAAACAGCTACAAAGTTTGACAGCTGTTACAGTATACTGTAATATATAAAGGTGGGTGGTTTTTTTCCCCCAATAGGAAAGAAATGTATCTTTTCCTATAGCACAGGAGAACAGATAGCAGACTCAATGTTGAAATTTACTGCAATACAATCCAGGCAGATCAGGAAAATCTCCTAGTCAGGTAAATGTGTACAGTGAGAGTTTTGACTGGGCAAGGATTGCATCAGGACTTAAGGACTCAGTCCCAGAAGAATAAAATTTGAATTGAAAGGAATAATTTCCAAAATAATAAAGTTTTGCTTCACTTCCAGTAAGAAAAGGAGTCTGATAAAGATAACAATAATCAAGTTGCCTGTTCTGTCTGAGCTGCAAGAGAGGAAAAGACTAAGATGCTTGTAGTCACTACTGCTCTATAACTAAACTATGTTTTTCTCCTACTACTTACCTCAAAAATAAAAAGTACAAGGAGAAAAAGGCAGGGAGATAGATTAAGGAGCACCAGGTTGGCCAAACAGTTTGATTTGCTCAGACATCTCTGAATCTTTCATTAAGATTTACATCAAGATGCTGACCTAAGTGGCAAAGCAATTTTTTCATAGCAGAAGAAAGAAGCTAGAGCTCTCCAGCTGGGTCAGGCAACCTTTCTCGTGCTCACAGCAAGTAACAGAGTCCTCCTCGTGTGAACAGGACTGACCAACAGATGAGTCTTCTTCAACTGCTCTGAAGCAGAATGTTTTTCATGTGATTACTGTGTAGTTGCTCATAGCTGAGCAAGCGGTACCTTGATTTTATCCATTTTCCTTCACGAAACAGGTAAGGCACAAAACAATACAGTTTAAAAGCCCTACTTGTCCTGACATCAGTGCTCTCAAATTGAAATGATTCCAAAGGCATCTCAAAAATTGCAACGTACTACTTCAGTAGCTCAGTTCTCGATTAAAAATTATAATGTTGAACAGTGCCTGATGCATGACATCGTATCAGAATTTCTGGGATTCTGGTTTTACTGATTTACATCCAGATAATCATTTAGATTATTTAAAGTGTGTGAAAGGCATGCATGTGTGCATGCACTATAAAATAGGTGCCATCAGTTCTCTTGATCTCAAAATTTTAGTTATTATTGGAAATCTACAAGAAAACCAGGAGGAAAACTCAGAAATGAAGAAAACTCTGTGTCCCTCATGGTGAATTACCACAATGGAAATGGCTGCATGCCTGCACTGAACTATTGATAAAATTTACTAAGAGTTCACAAAGCTTCTCACATCACCTTCATGGTGACACCTGAGTCAGGATTAGTGTTTGACTTTTGCGATTTAACTTTTTTTCTGTGCAAAAGAATTTTACAGAGCAGGATTGGGACCAGTGCCCTCATGAGAAGACCTTTCTAAGTGGGAGGTTTTGCAACAACATGAATTTGCTCAGACTCTGGAAGCTTGGATGCACCTTGTTCCTCTGCATGGAAACTGTTTCTATCCTGGTCCACCATTCTGCATCCCAAGGTGACACAACACAGAACTGTTCAGCATTCAGGTCTGCTCCAGACCCAACAGCCCCTGCACTAACATTAATGGTGCGAAAACACTTTGACACCAGTGCAACACACCAACGATGGAAATAATTGCACAGCTGCTGAAATGACACCCACTGAATATTCTACTCAGAAAGGGAAGGACAACAAGAATCAGAATCCTTGTAATTATAGAAAAAGAGGAAAAACATTTTCAGGTACTCAACCTCAAAATAAGATGTTTTCATTTTTCTTGTTGTTTCAAGATTGGTTGTATCTTGACAAGATGGAGCTGAGGTGTGACAGATTGGTATCAAGTATACAAAAGGTAGATGTGATGAGGATGATGTTGTGACCCACATCTGATGGGAGTCAACTCTTTTGTAGGATGCTGAACACTTCATATCTCATTAGGACTAGGAAGTGTTTTGCACAGTACAGTTGCTGAATGTGAGACAATAAAAGGTGTTTTCAAAGGAAAACTGTCTTGCTAAGATTGTTTACTGTTATTGCATCATATAACTTTTATCATGAAGGTATAAGATTAAATTAAATTCTTATTCTCAAAATAAGACAACTACTCTCTACAACAGCAACATGACCTAACGACATAGTGTCATCTGTGAGATTTTGCTGTTTCCATACTTCACCAACTCCTTTTTCTGATTTCTTGATGAGCATTTTCATCCACTGCCTCATCTTCTTCAGTGCACAGTAAGTCCAGCATTGACTCTTGCACTCTCAGTGGTTTGTTTCAGCTCAGCTGCACATCACCAGTCACCATGGCAGGTATCTCACAGCCACCCTGGGTAATCTGATTTGGTCACCCTTGAAAACCTTGACTTGGCAAGTGATTCAGTCAATCACCTGCAGTTCCCTGCTTAAATAGGATCCAGGTGCCCAAATACCTTTTAGGATTGGAGTTGTGTTTGTACTCAGATAAGCTGGTTTCCAACTTTTGGAAGCACAGACACAGGCTCAGATACTTCTGTTGGCTCCAGCAGAGCCCTGCTGACTTGCACCCACCAAGGAACTGGCTTGAGAGCCTTTCAGTCATTTGCTGGGCACTGTATCTTCCCAAAGAAATTATTATTCCAGTAACGTCTTCAGTTAATCAAGTATTCTTCTTAATGGAGACAAAGGGCCATCTGCCAGGGCATCCTGATTAGGATTCCACTGTATTAAATTTACAGTATTGGTGGGAAGATCAGAGCCAAGAGAACCAAAACAGGTTTCCTTCTTTTTTTTTGTTTGTTTAGAATTATTAAATGCACGGGAATTGCCTTCCCTTGCTCCTCAGCTAGGAAAAAAATAATAAAAAAACAAACCAAGCAAACCCCCGAAATCCCAGAACTTAACATTCTATCTTTCCACCAAGTTTAATGACAAAAAAATCTCATCAAAACCCGATTTAGTGCAAGGTTCACTAAAAAGAGGGCCCGAGTTTGTGAATGTAAGAGAAAAGTATCTGAATTTTTGGTTTGTAACAAACCTTGCAATCTGGCAGCTTCACTGTCTTGGGATTTCTGTCCAGACATTTACATGTCTGGAAAAAAGCTTTTCTCCTGTGGTGATTAGCAACATGAAAGGTGCTTTACATTTTAGCAGCTGGATAAATAGTTTTTATGGACATTTATGTAGGTGTTTATGACAGAGCTGATGGTATCACAGAATCAAAACAAAACCCCACGCTAGGATGTTGCAGAGAAATAGAAATAAGCGCTTCTTTTAAAATATTTTCAAGTGTTTATTAGCAACATTTTGGAATCGGTTTTCAAAGTAGCAAAATACAAGAGCACAAACAGAAAACACTTGTTTAAGCCATCACTTGCCTCACAGACTGGTAGTCCCCAGAGACCAGGTACATCCCACCAGCTGTCCTTGTGGGGCTTCTCACTGCCCTTTGCACAACAGGGCAGGTGGAAAACAGCCATGGTTCATCCTCTTCTCCCCATGCACCCCTGAGGACATGCTCTGCAATTTGCCTTGCCTTTATATGGGTTATTTACTCCTCAGAAGCTGTGTTTATTTATTCATTTATTTATTTTTTCTTGGTCAGGTCAGGAGTAAGAAAAATTAAAGTTTTTTTTTCAGGTAACCTATCAGAAACAAACTGTCATGGACTTGAAATACTAAATGTTTGGCAAAGTTCAGCTGTCCTTGTTAAAAAGAGAGAAAAAAAAAAAAAAAGAAAAAGACATTTCAGCATTATGTTTTGGTTGCTTAGATGTGATATGCTATTAGCAGTTAAAAACAATTAATTTACGGAATGATTAATATAAACAACAGATGGCAAAATGACAGTATCCTCAGCTATTAAAAATGTTAATCAAGCTAACTGTGAGAACTTGCACCTGACCTAATCACCTGCAGCGCCAGTTAAAACACCTTGTGAAACTGTTTGCTATATTAACCTTGGACAATTCCCCATAATATTGAAAGGCATCAAAAAAGATTTTTTGAAGTCATTTACAGATAGAAAAATTTCTAAAACAAACATTTTTTTGTGTATATGGATGAAACTGAAGGATGATTACAGGTGCACGGTCAGGTTGGCACATTGACCGTCATTTTATTATTTTATTTTATTTACTATTTGCTTTCGTGAACATGCTTGGAAAATTAATGGTCAAATCACAATCATCAGCATGAAACTTTTTAATAAGTGACAGTTATTTGTGGGAAAAGCAGGAGAAAAAACTTTCTGCACAACATGACTAATATTGCTAAAGGAAAAGTAAAACCTTTCTGCATCTTGGTTAATTAACACTGTCTTTGTTGTCTATTAAAAACACATGTGACTGTTTAAGGTAAGGATAACCTATATGCTGTAACAGTATCAGCTGACCCAGATGAAAAAGATAAATGTACATTTTAGAAGTCATTTAAGTCTCCTAAAAATACTCTAAAATAGTATAAAATAAAAATTCTATATTTTAACTTCTGTATGCCAAGACATTTCAACTTCTTCAGGTGTTCCTTAGCATTGCCTTCTTACTTTATTGAGAAACCTTAAGAAATCTGGTGGTTCTTTATTTATTTATAGCTTGTGCTCACATTTATGCAAATAGGGAAAAAAATCCAGCATTATCCTTTAAAGAAAAAAAAAAAAAATCACAGATATGACTGAATCTACAAAAGAGCAATCGCAGACCTTTTAATGTATTCTTCCCAAGGGGAGGGGGAAAAATCAAGGAACAACAATAGCAGGCAAAACTTTGCCATACAATTGCCTTGAAAAGGCTACAAATATTTCTCACAAAATAAATATTGTCCATTCCTTTCACCCTTTTCAACCTCTTTTGTGTTCCCAGAAATTGCCAGCAATGAAAACAGAGCAGAGCCAATCATATTGTTGTATACACTACTGCACTGTGGAAGCTGGAAGCCCTGCATTTAAAATAAGCCTTATGCATTATTCATTATTCATAGGCTATGTATGTTTATGTAAATTACCGAAGGCGGAAGTGTATACTAATGCACAATAAGAGGTAAAACAGTGATGTTAAAAATACCCTGCTTAAACTGCATCTTAGCAGGGGAGAGATATATATATATATATATATTT
>NW_010308670.1:0-10638 GCF_000700745.2 Antrostomus carolinensis
GGTGCGAGGGAGCTGTACCCCCGCTGCCTGCGCCTGGTTTTCCCATCTTTCCACTGGGGAGAGATGTTTTCTGTAACCACCGGACAGCCACTTGCCAGGGCAGGAAACAGTTTAGGACCAGTTTGGAAACCAGTTGCTAAGCCAGTGGAGGCCCTGTGACAAATTCTAAGATTTCTATGTACTGAAACAGACAGGATGGAGGAAGATGATACTGATGTCTGTAATAATCCTAATGGCAGTATCTTGATCTACAACGCTCCCAAATATATATGCTTGTGTTTTGTGACATTATTTGTTTCACAGTGTAGGTGCGTACACATTCTGTCCACTCAAACAGAAAAGCTGGGTCAGGTCTTCACTTCTGCAACTCTCTTCTCTGTACATGTATTTCAAAATAATATAAAAGATTTTAATGCTCTACTAGCACACTGTAAATGTTCCGCTTTCATCTAGAAGCAAGTGGAATATTTGTGAGATAAATTATACATGCCTCCTTCTGTACCAGCACTAGAGTCAATGCTGCCATTCTTTTAAGATGTAAAAGCAGAACACAGACATTGAGCAATGTTTTCTAAAGCAAAAAACAAAAGAGGATGTAACAAAACACCGTGTCAGGAGGTTCCAAAGAACAGCTGAACTATCTACACAGCTCAAATCAAGTAGAAAAAGACCTGCTGGTGACTGGTGGGTGATTTCTGAGCGGGTGGAACTACAGCTACAAGGAGTATGGTGGTATTCGTAAGTTTCCAAAGAAAGTTACCGAATGATGACATCATGTAAATATTTACACAGCCTGTCCTTTGTAATTCACCTCCTCACTGTTGATTCTCTTGCAGACCCAGAGAAAACGTTATTCCTATTTAAATAAAATCCTCCATCAAACTTGAGTTAAAAGCAGACCAGATTTGTTAAGTTACAATTCTACATCCCAGCTCATATCCCTTGACTTTGTGAAGCAGAAAAGCAATGTTACATAACGTCAGCAAGGTTTTTGTAACAGTTTTGTGACGGTGAATGACTTCATGTCCCAGACCGAGCAGTTAATTCTCCTGCCAAGCTGATTTTTGGCAACTGAGTTCTCAGCCCGCGCAGGCTGAAGTTACCCCTGATTTTGTCATGCACTTGCCTCTCCCCCTTGCTGAGCTGGAGTTCCACCACCGCTTTCATGACACTTGTGCTTCTGTAAACAGGGTGGTTCCTCTGCCCCCTCCCAATTGCCTCCCATGTTGGAGGGACAGAATCGCAGCATTGCCTCGATAGGAAAAGACCTTTAAGCTCATCGAGTCCAGTCATTAACCCAACACTGACCAGTCCCCAACTAACCCACGTCCCTCAGCACTATGTCTACACGACTCTTCAATCCCTCCAGGGATGGGGACTCCACCACTGCCCTGGGCAACCCCTTCCAATGCCTCAGAACCCTTTCAGCAAAGAAATTCTTCCTCACATCCAATCTCAACTGCCCTGGGCACAACTGGAGGCCATTTCCTCTTGTCCTGTCCCTTGTTCCTTGGTTGAACAGACCCACCCCCACCTCTCTCCACCCTCCTTTCAGGGAGTTGGACAGAGTGAGAAGGTCTCCCCTCAGCCTCCTTTTCTCCAGTACCTTTGGCTGGGATGTGAGATGGATGGCAACCAAGAGCAGGGCCCTCAGAGAACCTGGCCTCTGTAGATCAGCCACTCTGACTTTTTCCCTCCTGCTTTGCCATTCTCCCCAGTTTTACAGCCTTTACTGCGCCCAGTGAGAGGTTGGCCAGGATAAAAGAATGTGCTGTGTCTGCCAGGGAGGGAGGTGGACTCTGTCCCCTCCCAGCCACCACCAGCATGGTGGCTCTCTGCAGGTCACGGAGGAAGCCACTGCTGGAGAGAAGGAGCCATCCTACTGTCACTACTTGCACCATGCCCACGCACACCTCACGCCTCCTCACCTCCCTGATACAACCAGCATCAGTAATAACACTTACACACATGATACTCACTGCTTGTGTGGAGTGACGTACACATGTGTCTCATAACTGAGTGGTCACATTATGGTCAAGAGATGGACATGACCTTGGCCATAGGGCTGGGGGCAGCTCATGGAGGCCTGGAGAGAAGCAGAGGAAGCAGGGCACCCTCTGCCCATTCCTGTCCGGGGAGGGGCACAAACAGGGGCGCACACGGAGCCCCGTTTGGCTTTAGCACCCCAGTGCAAGAACTGAGGGAGAACAGAGCACAGGACAGGGCTGGGGGCTCCTGTACTTCACCTAAACGGCATCTCCCACAGCCAGGTACATCCTTGCCTGGTCCTGTACAAACTGCTTGTCCACCTGCTGCCCACACACGAGACTCATCCTTTTCTGAACCTCCTGACACTCTGCCTCCATGACCCCAGTGCCAGAAAGGTCCCAAAGTCCAACATAAAGAATTACTTTTTTTCTGCCCACCTGAACCCAACCTCCTACTTGTTTTACAAGTGTCTCAAGTCCTAGCATTGAGAGATTTGGTGAGCAGCAGCTCCACATCAGTCAAATTCCCCCTTCTGCTCTCCAAATTGAGGAGTCCCAGCCGTTTTGCCTCTATTCCCTACAAGCACTGCTTCAGTTGCCTTTCCCTGTGCTTTGTTTGCCGCTGGGCTCCTCTGGGATGGTAGCCAAAAGGCTGCAAGCTGACTTGGAGGTGGGCTGCAGTCTCTGAGCTGCTGCTTCCTGCGCTGATGGCTTTTCCTGGAGCATGTGTCCTGGGCAGAGGGGAACAGTAGACAGGGTTGGACCATACCTGTCCCCATAGCATCATTTTTGGGGAAAACATTGCCCAAACGAGGCCAGGAGCAACAACACACACTCCCTCTGACCTTCTGCCTGTTGCAATCTCTGGACCACACTGGAAGGGGAGCACTGGGGGGGACTCCCCATCCCTTAGCTGGTGCTAAACACACCCCATTTCACAGCACACAGCTCCCAGCCTCCCTGTGCTAGCACAGCGTGACAACTCCAGAGTCTGAGGTTTGCTGGCTACGTGTTTAGGGTTGGTTTTCTTGTGATACATTGCATCTTCATAAATCAGCTCTCAAAACTGTTTCTTCCTCAGTCATTTCATTGTTTAAATCCGTTACTTAAGGCAGGAAGAAGCCAGTCATCCAGTTTGCCTGAAGGAAAGCCCGCACGGCCGCGGAAATTCAGACATACAGCCAAAAAAAAAGAAGTTTCGTTTCCTGAACGCTCCAAAGAATGACTGCTGTTGACTGGGGAAAAGCCGTGCGCCTTTGGTCAGAAGAAGGGAAGGAAAACTACACCTCCCAGCAGCCTGCCGGGTGGCTGTGGAAGGGCAGGGTTCACTGTCACGTTGACAGCGGAGGATTAAGGGTGTGCGTTGAGGCCACAGGCTGTCCGGCCACCAGCAGAGCCAAAGGGTCTCTGGGAAGGGCAACTGAAGGGGCCAGTGCTGGCCTCCTCTTTTCATCCCTCTGCTTCACTTCGCTGCCCTGACTGGCTCTGAAACTTCCTGGGTAAGCATCTGACTCCGCGAGTGACTTTGTTCCTCTGACTTCCTTCTTCTGCCAGAGCGTCAGCGGCGGGAGCAGCACGGGGAAGGGAGGGACGAGAGCTGGGCGGCAGCGATTATACCCCCCCACACACCTCCAGATCTTGTATTTAGCAAGAAAACTCAGCTGTAGAGACAGTGGGGGTGGGGGAAGGTGCCCCCCTATGCTAGAAGAGCTGTTGAGAAGGCTGAGCTTGAGATTTTTGTACAGAAATCAGCACCAACTGCTTTTCATCGGGGAAAGTTTCTGGGGAGTTTTCCATGCCACTGGTTTTTCGGCGGGCAGGCGTTGCACTCGTGAAAGCCATCAACTTCCTGAGGTTACACCAGCGAGCCTCGCTCTGTCCTGCATGGCTCTGCGATCCCAAAACACTGGGGGGGTGTAGGAGAGTCAGGCTGTGGGCATTACTGGTCCCCCTGGGATGGGCACAAGGTCAGGAGGTAGTAATGGTGCTGCACAGGGGCCGGGCAATGTTTCTGCCAGCAGCTTTGCCTTCCAGCACCACCGACTCCTGATCCGACATGCTGGAGGCAGGAAGGTAAGGTGAAGCTGGCTCGTTGCTCTGTGTCAATTTGGCTGTGAGATACCAGATGCCCAAAAGCACGTGGGGCAGCCTGCCGAGCCCCAGCCTCCAGGCCTGCTGTCTCAGAGCACAGCCAAATCCATCCAAGTCCATCCGGATGAGAAACCAGTGCCTCACTCCACCAGCTTGTCCCGAGATAACTGTGGTTTGCGTTAGCCCTTGGGCTGCCAGGAAGGAAAATAGCTAATAGCCCTTAGGCTGAAGGTTCATGGTCATCAGTGGCATCCATCCATTTTCGCACCACGTTGGTAATTGTGGAGGGAGGAGCCTCCTTCTCCACCATGAATCACTGCTCCTGTGTCTCTGCTTATCAGGTTTTATGGGCGTTTAGTTGCAACTCCAGAGGCCAAGACAAGATGGTGTCTGTGAAGGTGATGGGACTTGGTCAGCCACTTGAACGGCAGGGAAGTACATCTCCTTATAGCCAGAGGAGCAAGTGAAACAAAACAACAGAAGCCAGAGCTTCAGGGGAGAAAGAAAATGGAAGAGAATCCAAGTGTGAACCTGCCTGGAGGTAAGTGAATCCTATGCTTACTCCATCTACTAGGAAGATCTCTTTGCAGGAAGATTTCAACAGTGACATGGGAAACCTAAGCAAAATAAAAATAAAAAAAATAAAAGAATCCTCTGCTTTCCAGGCCATGAAAAGCAAGTTGCTATCTTTTCTTGAAGGGTAAAAGATTAACAAGTTACTTTCAGTTTTGGATTCCTGTCAGTGACAGGTTTAGATTCTGTGTCCAGGATGACAGCACAAGGGGAAGGCTAAAGATGGAGCTCTAGACGAGGAGAGCTTTCTTCCCTGCATCCCAGTGCTTCCCATTTACAGATGCTTAGATAATAAACCAGTTTTCCACCACCTTTGGTTGGGAAACCTCTGAAAGAAGCAGGGCAAGGAGTACTGTTTGTGCCCAGCTTGAATAGCAGGATAGCTCCAGGTTCCTCATATTTCAGTTTCTACCATGTACTTTCATTCTCCAGGTGCCTTGTCATGGCTGCTACATACGAGTATTTCAGTGATACCGTGATGCTATAACCAGCTCAGATCCGTCCTAGGTGATCAGGATTGTTCCCATAATAATCAGCAATGAGGAATGTAAAAATCATGCTCCAAAGGACAGCATGTTCTGACACATGCCAAGTGCAGTTTTGTCTCTGTTTTCAAATGACTCCCAAGTTCCTTGCCATTTTTATCAGTCTTTATTCTAATTTTAGTATAATCATTTATGTCATTGCAGTGCTTGATCATTCATAAGCAATTTTTCACAAATAGCACCCAAAATTAGAGCTGCAGTTGGGTTTTGTAAGATTCAGAAGATGTTGCAACGCTTATGTTCAGCCTCAGAATTTCTCTATTGCATTATGCTCCAGTGTTTGCTTTTAATTATACCTTACCATAGCTCTTTGGGAGAGCAGCTCCAGAATAGGAGCAGAGAAGGACACAAGCAGAGCTGACATTAACAGTCAGAAGGGGTGTTGGCATAACTGTTCTGGCCAGTACTCAACAACAGCCTTAGAAATGTTTCAAATCAATCACTTGAATCTACCAGCCTAGGAAAACCCACTATCTGTGGACGATGTGGTAACAGATCCTACCACTTAACGAATGAATTGCCTGCCCACCCCACATAGGACAGCATGGGAGATGGCCTGGGATTGAGGTCACTTTCCTTCCAGCAGCCTGTACAGTGCTGTGTTTTGGATTTGGTGTTTAAAAAAAGATGCTGATAACACAGCAGTGTTTTGGCTGAACAACAGTTGTTGCTTCCCCCCCATGAACAAGCAAATAATCTGGGGTGGGCAGAAGTATTGGGCAAGGATCCAAGGTGGGCAAAGGGATGTTGCCTACAGTGTGACATCATGTTCAACAACAAAACTGGGCTACAGGAAGAAAGGGAGAGGGGGTTGGCTTCCCAGCTGGTCATTGCTCAAAGACTAGCTTGGCATCATAGAATCACTAAGGTTGGAAAAGACCTCTAAGATCATGGAGTCCAACCATCAACCCAATACCACCATGCCCACTAAACCGTGTCCCTAAGCGCCACATCTCCTCGTCTTTTAAATCCCTCCAGGGATGGTGACTCCTCCACTTCCCTGGGCAGCCTGTTCCAATGCTTGACAACACTTTCAGTGAAGGAATTTTTCCTAATATCCAACCTAAACATCCCCTGCTGCAACTTGAGGCCATTTCCTCTTGTCCTATCACTGGTTACTTGGGAGAAGAGACTGACACCCACATCACTCACTACAACCTCCTTTCAGGCAGTTGTAGAGAGCAATAAGGTCTCCCCTCAGCCTCCTTTTCTCAAGACTAAACAATCCCAGTTCCCTCAGCTGCTCCTCATAAGGTTTGTTCTCCAGACCCTTCACCAGCTTTGTTGCCCTTCTTTGGACATGTGTTGTAGGAGGTAGCCGGCGACTGTCTTTGCATTGCTTGTGATTTCCCCCCCCTTTCCTTCACCTGTTCAGCTTCTCTTGATCTCAACCCATGAGTTTTCTCACTTTTGGTCACCCTGTTCTCTCCCCCTTCTCACTGGGGGTAGATGTTTCTAAAATACAAGAACTGGGATTTTTACAGGGTGGTGGTAAAGCACTGGGTGTTCTTGACTCCTCTATGGCTAACTGAGCTTGTGAACTCTGATCCCAACAGCTGGGCCAGCCCAAGATAAGGTGGAGAGCACAGCAGAGCATCCTGTGCATCAAGAGCCCACCCAAGAAACACTTGAGCACCAAGTGACGAGCGGGTGGCCCAAGACCTCCTGCAAACCAGAGGACGACTCTTTGGTGTGTCAATCACCAGATGCTGATGGAGGAGAGACAACACTGTTAGATTCATCTGACCCCACAGTAGAGGAGAAGGTTCCTCAGGAAACTGAAGCATCACTGGAAGAATCTCCGAAGACAAGAGATGGTCTATCAGAAAGATCCCAGGAAGAAGATAACTTGGATGAAGGTGAGTCTGTCCCCTTCTATGTGTACAGCATTTCCAAAATGCTGATAACCTGGGCCCTTGCTTAGAGGGGGCAGAGCAGGAGAAAGGGTTCTTGGTTCTTGTGCTGAAAGAGATTAAGGGTAGGTCTGCAAATTTTATTCCCTACAGCCCAGCTGGCCCACAGTATAATGGACAGCAAAGGAGACAGCCTTGTCCACCAGGAAACATGGGAGGACCAGGAGACAAGCAAGCCATGTGAAAGCTCCAACACAGCAGAGGAAGATGCTTCATCAATAAGCAAGTTACTGAGCTCTGACAGTAAAATGACACATTTGGATGTGACTGCCACAGAAGATGTCACCAAGGGCCTCTTGGCAGAGGAAAGCACCAGTGCCCCTCTCCTAGATCAGAGGCCAAAAGAGCACACAGAGCAAGAAACACAGGAGAGCGGATCCCAAGGCACATTACGGAGCAGACACGGGATCAAAGGTGAGCTGGTGGCTGCACGCTGCTGCTCTGCCGCTGTGCACGTGCCTACGCTGTGCATAAGCATAAGGAAAATGGTTTGGTGAGATCTCTAGTGCCCATTGTGAGCTTTCCAGAGTCGAGCAGGAAAGAAGGTATAAGAAATAAACTGGCTTCTCTCTTTCTCTCTCTCTCCTTTGGCTATTGCCCTGCTTGGAAAGGCATGACACCATGCTGCACTCTGCATCGTCTTTCTCCTTTCCCTGCCCAAAAAGCAGAGAGCCAAGACTCAAAGCAGCATTAACCCAAAGCAGTACTCACTCCTAACTCAGCTGGGAGCTCCTGGAAGCTCTATTGCTTTTCTCATTACAGCCCAACCTCCCCATTCCCTCAACACTGCGTGGCACATTTCTTTCTCTTACTGTAGGGCACACAGCCCCAAAGCCAGAGGCTCAGTCCTGCTTGCAGAACGTCACCACCCAAAACACAGACCAGGAGAAGGCCAAAGAGTCCTTCTTGCTGAAAGGTGAGGAAAAGAAGCTTCCCTTGTGCATTACTCATCGACCAGAAGGCACTGATCGTCCAGGAACAAGTAATGAAGCACATTTAATTATTATTCTATCTCAGGACCTTTCACAGCTTTTTCTGAGGGTTTGAGGGGAAAAAAGCATCCTCTTAAGAAAAGGGTCAGTTTGAGCCTGTAGTAGCAGCTTTACCTCCAACTCCCCAGCCTCAAAAGTAGGCTCATCACGTTCAGCATGTCCTGGGAGGTCTGAGGCTCCTATGCCAATGGTCCCTTCCCAGTCTTCCTCTGTGTCATGGAGCCTCAAGCAGGAACCGTGATGCTGATCTGCACCACACATTTCTCCTGCTAGAAAGAGACCCTGCCTTGCCATGGAGAGGGATGCAAGCAGTTGTGTCTGGACCTCGCTGTCCTCTTTTTCTGGGATGGATCACAGTAGCCTTTCTTCACCCAGCATAGCCAAGAGGAAAGCAGTAAACACAGCATTTTAGCTGGGTCATACAGCTCCATATGTGGAGGTAGGTGCTCCAAATGGTTACAAACCTTAAAGAAAATACAGGAGGGGTAAAGAGAAGAAAGCTTGTGGTCAGCTGCAATTTCCCCAGGAAGTTTTGCACCCCAACAGTGAAGCTGTAGCCTTGCCTCCATCTCTGGAGCTGTAGCCACCCCAGCTGGTGTGTAGGAGCATGGGTCTCAACATGGATCAAGCAGCCTCTTCAGCATTCCTGAGCCCTCAGAGAGCATGCCAACCTGAACCACTGTCCTAGCGTAGGGGGGAACGTCTGAGAGGGGAAAAAGAACCCTGGTAGCTACTTTCTAGCATATTACTGCAGGTCACTTGGGACTGACTTCTGTTCCCCATCTGGGGTCTCTCCCCTGTTGAACAGGACTTGTCGTTGTGAGCCTTGTATTGCTCGGCTTCTGCATATTCTGCTTCGGCAACCCGACCTCCAAGTCCCAGCAAGCACCCAAGAACCCCACGGTGGAGGCCTTCCTGTCCCAGTTCAACCAGCTGCAGGACAGATTTCCAGGGCAGAGTCCCCACCTGTGGCTTCGTGGGCGTAAGTTCCTGCAGAAGCACCTCAATACGTCCCACCACACGCAGCCGGCCATCATCATCTTGGCAGCCGCCCGCAAGGCCGAGCAGACCTTGCGATGCCTTAGCACCCATGTGGCTAACACCTACTCATCCGCCCTCCACGCCAGCACTGTCCAGATCAGTGGTACAGATAAATCCAGGCTCCAGAGTGACCAGGCCAAGCTGGAGGTTGACTCAGAGCTGAGCTCAGCTTTCCAGGCTGGGGGCCGTGCTGCGGTGATACACCGCTTCGAGTTGCTGCCGGCGGGGGCCACCCTTATCTTCTACAAGTACTGCGACCATGAAAGTGCTGCTTTCAAGGACGTGGCCCTGCTGCTGACCGTGCTGCTGGATGAGGAGATGCTGGAGACCCACATCAGCCTCCAGCAGGTGGAAGAGAGGGTCCGTGACTTCCTCTGGGCCAAGTTCACCAGCACTAAGACCCCCAGCTCCTACGACCACATGGACTCTGACAAGCTGAGTGGGCTGTGGAGCCGCATCTCCCACCTGGTCCTACCAATCCATCCAGTACAGACCATCGAGAAGGGGGACTGCCATGTCCACACCAAACCTTAGGTGCAAAGGCTGCCAGAGCCCCGGGAAGGGTTGGAAAGATGGTCCTGGCTGACTCTGGTGCAGGCAGATGCACACCCAGTGCTATTTCTCTTCAGTTTGTTTCCTGTACCTTCCTGGGAAGAGTTGGACAGGTACAAGTTGATCCAGGCCATTTGGCCACCCAAATCCTGGAGGTGATAGCTCACATGCTTCCTTCTGGCAGATGAGAAGAGTGGATATTTTAAATTGCTAATTGCACAGGAGAACATCGCTGTGTGGGGAGGCAGGAGGGAAAACAGGACTTTGCAGGTAGTGTTTCTATCAGGAAATGCAGAAATAACGTACACAACTATTACACCAGAAAGATCCTTCAGTTCAGTAGCTCTTTCATTTCTCCCTGCCCCTCAGTTTGCTAATGTCGTGTACATCAATCTCACAATGTACTTTATCTAGAAGGTTTCCCTCTCTTCACAGGGAGCCACTGGAACACAGGAAACTCAAATTCCCCAAAGCCCAACATTTTGAAGGCATGCTTCAAAAAGAAAACCAGTTTGCTAGTCAAGGGTTTGACTAGTCAGTCCTGATAGAATCCCACTTGCACAGAGTGAATGACACTCAGCAAAGACCAGATCCTACATAGAGGATGTTCAAACAAACCTGCAATTCAGAAATCCCCTAAGCATCAATTATAAGAAATTAAACACTGCACTAAAGAGGGGGGATCCCATATGCCAGAGAATAAGCTCCAGAGACTGAGAATAATGAAACAGAAAGCACCTTACTGTCATTCTGAGAGCATGGAGCCTCAAGGGATTGCACAGGTGAAAGGATGAGTAAAACAGTTTAACTTAATGCTACCTCCGTAAAAAAAATAGTGCCCTCTCAATCCCTTTGCCACCACACAGCTATGACAGTCTCCTTGGGCTGATGCATCAGCTTTGGTCCTACATGACAGATTGCTCTTCACTTGGATCTGTGTGTA
>NW_010308670.1:10676-14213 GCF_000700745.2 Antrostomus carolinensis
AACTTTTATTGTTGAATGTAGATGATAACATTGATATTTATTTCAAACCACAAAGGATCCCACACCAGGTTCTTGCTTCCCAAAGGTCCATTTGCCTCCCTGCTCGGCACCTGCTGCTCTGGCATATGCTAAAGCAACTAAGCAGTAGAGCTGGGATTAGCTGGTAAAGACAAAAATCTCCGGTGTTAACACTAAAAATCATCAATGAAGCAGGTTGGTTTCTTACCGTTCCTCTTTTCCATCCCAGGAAGAGAAATCCAAGTCCTGGAAACACCGTGGTGCCCCTGCACGCTGTGTTTCTGCAGATGCTCTGGGGTAGAGCAGACAATTCAGGGAACACCTTGGGGGCAGGTGCAGGTTACAGCTTTTATAATAACCCAATGGTCAGCCCCAGGTGTGAACCCCTTGTGCCTACAGTGCTACCACTGCCTGTCTCTTCTGTCCACCTGCTGCGTGCCTTGTCCTGTCTCAGGAGATTTGTGGCCTTATTACCTTGGAGGAGGGGACAAAATGAAGGAATAGAAGGGGTGTTATGTGTTCAAATTCTAACCAAAAAGAGACTTTTTGTTTGGCTGAGGACATGAAGGCAAGACTGCAAGGCTTTTAACCAGGACAAACATGAGAATTACCTGCTGGAGCCCAGCATGAGCAGGGCATGGTTTTGTACAAGATTTGGGCAAGACACAGGTTGCTTCCTCCCCTCCCTCCTTTTTATTGCTATACACTACTTTGGTATCAGAAAACACTGTTTCTGCTCTGCACAGTTCAGTATGAGTGTTGATGTAAGAACCAGCAAAGCATTAATCGTGTTATGTCCATATCTTGAGGGAAATCTGTATTTTAACATGTTTTTGCTCTCAGTTTTACGTACTGTGTTTGTAACACATAGCCAAGGTATGCAAGGGCAACATCTTGCTGCTTGGGTACATCGCTGTAAGCATCCTCCACTTCATCTGTTCTAATACAGAGATATTTTTATGACTTTTTAAAGACAAAATATCTGCTTGCTTCTGAAACAAGACTTCTATTTAAAAATAAATAATGACATTATGAAAGAAACCAGCAAAGTCTTCAAAGTGAGATGGGAGTCAGACTGTATTCTGTTTTTTTTCCCCTCCTAGTTAATTTCAGTTCATTAAGTATATCCTCATGGGACAAAGTGTTGCTTAGGTCAGGGCTGTAGTTGGGCAAACAAAGTGAATATTTGCTTTTTCTGCAAAAAAACTCCAAACAACCTTTTTCTCAGTTGTTTGAGGCAAACATTCGCAGCTTTTTCAACTAAGGCAAAACTAAAAACAAACACTCAAACAACTGCTAAATTCAACTCAGACTGGAACATACTGATGTTTGCATAATACTTACTGATAATAACTGAAATCCACTGACAGCTGAAATATTTTAGAAATACAGAAAGCAAATATTTCTCATTTCAATACCTGTGATCACATTGGTGCCATCCCACGTCACACACCTCAGCACACGCAAATTTTTACATTTGTGGTGAATTATTTCGCTCAGCTCTGGTCTAAAGAGAGATGGCTAAAAAAAGAGGATTTACCCCATTTTTCTGGATTTTCTTCAGTCCCTGTCCAGGCCCTGGCAACCTAAATACTCATAACATGAACATCTATTTGAAAATAGATGCCAATGTGATCGATTGCCAGAAGAAAACATCACTCATCTCCTGTTGCCTGGTGCGAGAGGACAAGATGTGGTCATAGCCCAAAGATGCAGATGAAAATCCAGTGTCACCAGGTGCAGTGATTGCTGGATGCCAAAACCATGCTGCTTTTTTAGTCTTGCACATGAATTCAAACATGAATCCAAAGGGAGCAGCTGAATGAGCTCCAAGAGTGTCTCCAGGGAAGGGTGCACCAAGCAATGGTTTTTCCCTTAGATGAAAAGAGAAGGCTCCAGAGACATCTTATAGCTGCCTTCCAGTACCTGAAGGGGGTCTACAAGAAAGCTGGGGAGGGACTTTTGACAAGGGCAGGGAGTGACAGAACAAGGGGTGATGGCTTCAAACTGGAAGAGGAGAGGTTTAGATGAGATATCAGGAAGAAATTCTTTCCTGTGAGGCTGGTGAGACACTGGCCCAGGTTACCCAGAGAAGCTGTGGCTGCTCCTCCCTGGAAGTGTTCAAGGCCAGGCTGGATGAGGCTTTGAGCAACCTGGTCTAGTGGAAGGTGTCCCTGCTGATAGCAGGGGGGTTGGAACTGGATGAGCTTTAAGGTCCCTTCCAACCCAAACCATTCTGTGATGCATTCACCATGATCTGTGTTGGTAAATGGCATCATCATCCTCATACCTGCACCAAAAAACAGGTTGGACTGAGAGTGGGAGTGGTGCCTGCTGCTGAAGAGAGGCAGGGAAACCAGGGCAGGCAAGTCCAGAGGCTGCTCAGCACTGACTGCACCTCTCCATAACCTTTGGGGCTAAATCTGCAGCTGGTTCAGAAGAGGGATCTGTAATATGTACCAAGCAAGAGCCTCCTGCAAGTCCCTGCAATGGCTGAGCAGTGCTTTCCTGAAAGGGAGAGATGCTGATGTAGAGGTGTGAGGCTGAAATTCCCACCCACCGTGCTGAGCCACAGCATAAGGGGAGACCTTCTCGCTCTCCACAACTTCCTGAAAGGAGGTTGTAGTGAGGTGGGTGTCAGTCTCTCCTGCCAAGTAACGAGTGACAGGACAAGAGGAAATGGCTTCAAGTTGTGCCAAGGGAGGTTTACATTGGATGTGAGGAAGAATTTCTTCACTGAAAGGGTTCTCAGTTATTGGAACAGGCTGCCCAGAGAAGTGGTGGAGTCACCATCCCTGGAGGGATTTAAAAGACACGTAGATGTGGCACTTAGGGACATGGTTTAGTGGGCATGGTGATGTTGGAGTGATGGTTGGATTTGATGATCTTTCCCAACCTTAACAATTCTATGATTTCCACACCACACCACCCTGGGGTCACTTTGGGGGGTGACAGTGGGGGGCCCCCCCCCAGCAAGGTCCCACACCTAATTTCTCCCAGCCAGGGATTTGGGTTCCCTTCTTCCCAGACTGTGAGTTAATTCAGAAACACTGCGCACTGGTATGTGCTTCCCCAGGACATGGGTGCAGCACCTGCAGAGGCCCCTGGCAAAGGAGACCACCGCAGAGGACACAGGGCTCAGCCAAGAGAGGATGCATACATGGCAGCTCTGGAGGAACTAAAGCTCCCCCTTCCCACCAGCTCTCCAACAGCTGCAACAGGTCACAGCAAGACCAGGATGGAACTCCTGGGCTCCACATCCACCTGTGGTAAGGACAGCTCTTCCCTCCAGCTATCCCCCCGCACCTAGTTCATTATCTCTGCAGAACATTTCTTCCTGCACACATTGCCCAAGCATGGCAAGGCCATGGGTTTGGCTGGAGCTTCCCAGTTGCCTCCTGTTACATCAATGCTAGCACTAAATTCTTTTTCAATTCCTCATCTATCCCCCAAAATAAATAAATTATTCTTATTCTACTTGGCTTATTAAAAAATGCATCCCCCTCCCCAACTCTTTCC
>NW_010308670.1:14253-16889 GCF_000700745.2 Antrostomus carolinensis
TCAGTAGGGCGGCAGGGAAGTGTGTGCTGCCACAGGGCACTCCCCAACCCTAAAAATCACCTTGAAAATTACATAGCAGCTCAGCTGAGGGGCAAAACTAAGTCAGTCTGGATTGCTCCACCACAAAATTAGTGCTGATTATACATGTGAGCATGTTGCTGCCTTGCAAGCTGCCATAAACTCATCGTCCCCATCATGTAAGGGTGAGTGGCCCAGCTGGCGCTGCACAGGCTTGGTGTGCCACCCAGCTCTCTGCAGCATCCCTGTCCCCATGACAGGCACATCGTGTCACAGCTCTTTTTACCCCTTTGCACCAGAACGGGATAAAGGTGGAAGAAGGCAGGACGCAAAGTGACAGGTAGTGAACACAGCTGAGCCATGTCTCTCTTGTTGAGCTTTGTTGAGGGACCTCTGGGAGCTCGTCCACAGCTTAACCCTCCTGCAGCTCCACACATGGGCAGGCTCCGCTGCCGTAGGGCTGGTCCCTCAGGGGTCATTTTTAGACCTGTAAAACCTCCATTGTAAGAGAGATTTGTAAATATTGGGAGCTTAAGACTTTTTTTTATTTCCTTCCTTCACTTCTCCAGGGGAAGCAGCCGTACTATAGATTCCACAAAGGAGCTTGGCCTCAGCCTTTGGGGAGGAGTGGAACCAAGAGCATGCAATGAAAAGGGGCAATGAACACAGCTTGCAAGCACATTCCCAGCTCAAGGAAGGGGAAAAGCCATAAGCAAACCTCCTGTTGGCCTCTCCCCACTTTGGCCAGAGTGTGCAGCAAGGCTCAGTCCAAAGAGAGAGCTCTGCAGATCCCTCACGATGGCACTCAAGAGCTGAGGATCCTCTCAGAGCCAGAGCACAGCCAGCAGCATGGTTCCACACCAGGGATGGAAACAGCCTCCCCATACCATGCTGCCTTTGAGGTCTGCTCCATCCTCTGCCCCAGCAGCCCAGGGACACTCAGACATCTCCAGGAAGCAGTTTCAGGTCATAGTGATCTCCACAGAGGAGCACACCTGGCCTCTTCCCACAATTACAGCTTGAGCTGAATGAAGGCACTATTTTCTTTATGTTAACAGAGCTCAACTCTTGGAGCTGCTCAGAGCAGTCTAAGGAAGGACCAGCCATTTGCCTGCTTGTGTCTGTAGAGGGGAGCCTCGGACCACACAGGCTCCTCCTCACAGGGAGACCAAAGTCCAGTTGTTTCTGCTCCCGGGGTCAGGAAGGGACATCTGTGCTGGGGCAAGCACCAGGCAAAGCCAGCTGAGTTACTGGGGTGGACTAAAAACCCTGTGCAACACCCTGCGAGACTGCTATCAAAGACAGGCTCCCTCCAGCAGCTCGGTCAGCAGGAGGAAAACACCCAAACACAGAAATAAAGAGGTGTCCAAAGACCTTTATGCTCCAGGCTAGTCTCTCACATGCATTTTTCTAAAGTCTCATCCTTTATAATTATGATCTCAGGACTTTCCCCATGGGAAAGACGTCTGCCATCTGCAAGTGTGTTGTGAGAATAGATCCCTTCAGGTCATGTTAGAGGATCATAATTACGATCCCAGGACTTTCCTCGTGGGAAAGACATCTGCCATCTGCAACATCTGCAAGTGAGTTGTGAGAAGAATAGATCCCTTCAGGTCATGTTAGAGGATGATCTACTCCAGTCCTGCAGGACCTGCTGCAACAGCAACCACAAACACCGGTACTCCTCACCAGAGCCAATGCCCTTCTGTTCCCCTCCTGACTATGTTTGGAAACTTTTCAGAGAACCAGTTGGCTGATGAAATGCAATTCCATGAAAGAAGATGTTGAAATCCCAGGCAACTTCCAGAGGGCAGGGGATGAGCATGAAACAGTCCCCCTAAGCTGCCCAAGTGTCCAAACGTGGCCAGCACCTACAACAAAACACCCTGGCTGGCCCCAGCTCAATTCTGGGTATGGAGAGACTCTTAGGATGAAACCACACAGCTCTGGTGCTTGGATGCTAATAAAGACGAGATCTTTAACCTTTGTGAATCTTTTAAACATTCCCTGGAGTCATTACAGACCTACTTTCTGTTAACATGGCACATGAAAGTGGGAAGCGATTGGGGAAAGGCCCCTTGTAATGGTAGGGCTGAATACAAACCCATGGGTTTGTTAGCATGGTTTAAAACATATTAATCAGTTCAATATCAAACCTTTCTGTACATTGGTTACCTGGAAAGGTCTCAAGACTATGAGGGAACCTTTCTCTCCCATACCCTTGCTCCCACGGTGACTGAGAGTATTCAACATCACCTTTGAACATGAAGAAAAAGACCACACTGCTTAAACTGAGGATGTAAAATGGCAAGCGGTATTTTAACATTGTCTTGCTGCCTTCCCCACTGCACTTGCATCATCCCTGAGACCAGAAGAGGCTCAGGCGTTGTGCTTGTGGGACGAGAGCAGGACTAGCAAGAAAGGTCAGGAGTGAGAGGGCAACCGAGGGGCCCTGGAGGGGAGAGCATCGCTGGCCACCTGGATTTGCCCTGTCATGCTCCCTTAGTGCCTCACCCACAGATCCCCCTCCCCAGATCATCTCTGTGCCGAGCAGCACTGTCCTAGTTTGTAGCTGGGCCAGAGCTGGTTCTGTTCAGCAGCTAGAACATCGCTGGGGT
>NW_010308670.1:17186-19360 GCF_000700745.2 Antrostomus carolinensis
CTCCTCTGGGATCGTGATCTGGGAACGGGCCGGGCTTGGTCAATGGGTGGTGAGGAATTGTACTGTGCATCACTCATTTGCATATTTTATTACTATTATTATTATTAAAATTACTATTTAAATATCATTATTATTTTAAGTTTTATTTTATTTCAATTATTAAATTGTTCTTCACCTACAAGTCTCTTTACCCTTGCCCCCCAGTTTTCTCCCCTATCCCCTGGGGAGGGGGAGTGAGTGAGCAAATGTGTTTGGCTGCCAGCCCAGTGCCAACCCAGTACAACCACCACAAACACTCAACACCCCACTTCTGCCTTACAGGGCTGCTGCTCAGACAGTGGTTTTCAGAGGGGCTGAAGAAGATCAGACACCATGAAATGCATGTGAGACCCACACTGCTACTGAGTCCCTGGCTTGGTTGGAGCCAGCCCCCCCTTTCCTTCTCCAGCATAGTCTCCCCCCACCCCTGTGCCTCTCCACAGCTTTGCTTATCTGCAGGACAGGACCTGTCTCCAGAGGAACACTACACAGGGCTGCAGTAGGGCAGGAAAGCCAAGAATTCACTCTGACACTTTTTTTTTCCCCCTCTGCCTTTGTAGAAAGCAGCTCATGGCACAACCATGTTATTTGTCAGCGCTCCTCACCCTCATTTTCCCTTGCTGGATCAGAAGCAGATCACCCCCCTCCTCTTACTCCCCTGCTAGCAAACAGCTTTGATCAGATACCCCAGTCCTCCCCTCTGCTGACACCTCTCCATCACTCCTCTCTCCACCTTGAGATCAGTCTCAGCCCTTGGTGGGGGGAGAGGGGCAGAGGACTGGGATCACCTTCCCACACTAATTACAGCACATCTGGCAGGCAGAAACCCAGGCTGGGGACACTGATGCCATTTTAGCACAGCCCCTGTCCATCGCTCACAGCAGCTGGCTCTCCAGGGATGGCAGAGGTGTGCCAGCACAGAGACACGCAGCATCTCACCAAGGGCTGACTTCTGATCGCAAGCACAGCAAGGGGGGATCTGGAAAGGAGCAGGGAAGGTACCAGCAAGCAAATAAATTCCTCTTCAGGAATTCAGTTGCACAGTTGAGTATGTCAGTGTGCCAGCCTGAAAGCAGCACCTGGAGATGGGGATCAACAGATTTCTTTAGATTGGAAGTTCTCAGAAAGCCTATGGGGGCTTCTGAGGAGCCATTGCATCTTCAGAGAAGGCCTGAAGCAGAGAGCAGGCTGCTGCAAGTAGGTTCAAGTGATCTGATTTTGCAGGTACTGCATAAAGACAGGATGTGTGAACTGAGGTGGCAGAGAACAACTTTCACATGAGACTTCAGCTGGGCTTTGGTACATGACATAACAAACCATGGCTGAGAACTGGTGCCTTTGGGTGAATGGTGCCTCTCTTAGTCAGGACCAGGTCATCAGGCTGGCTCACCACACAGGCACAATTCATTTACCACAGCAGCAAGTGCAGCTCTCCATGTCCTGGGTGACATTACCCTCCTTCCTGGCACAGAGCACACGCTGTCCTCCAGCCTGAGCAGGGTCAGAGGGATGCACTAAGAAGCAGAGCTTGCCTAATGCAGTGGTTTAAACCCAGACAGCAGCCGCTCGCTTGCCCTCCCTGCCTGGGGGACGGGGAGAGAATCAGAAGGGTAAAAGTGAGAGAACTCATGGGTTGAGATAAAAACAATGTAATAATATAAATAAAATAAAAAATGAAATAATAATGGTTAGAGGAATAATGGAAAAAACAAATGGGCGATGCACAGTGCAATTGCTCAGCATCCTGCTGACTGATGCCCAGCACATTCCTGGCTAGCGATCCCAGAGGACAGAAAATCCCCAAACTCCAATCCTGAAAGAAAAAGAGACCAAGCTTTCTGGCCAACCTGCATCTATATACACAGTATGACATCATACGATATGGGCTCCTCACTCCAAGAAGGACATGGAGGTGCTGGAGTGTGTCTAGAGAAGGGCAACAGAGCTGTGTAAGGGTCTGAAGCACAAGTGTGATGAGTTCACAGCTGAGGGAAATGGGGTTGTTGAGTCTGGAGAAAAGAAGGCTGAGGGGAGACCTTCTGGCTCTCTCTAACTCCCTGAAAGGAGTTCCAACCAAGGAACAAGGGACAGGACAAGAGGAAATGGCCTCAAGTTGCACCAAGGGCAGTTGAGAT
>NW_010308671.1:0-17321 GCF_000700745.2 Antrostomus carolinensis
GTGATTCTGTGATTCTGTGATTCTGTGTGCTTGACCACCCTTTCGGAGAAGAATTTTTTTTCCTAATACTCAATCTAAAACTCCCTTGGCACAACTTGAGGCCATTTCTTCTTGTTACTTGGTTGAACAAACTGACCCCCACCTGGCTACACCCTCCTTTCAGGTAGTTGTAGAGAGTGATAAGGTCTCCCCTCAGCCTCCTTTTCTCCAGACTAAACAACCCCAGTGCCCTCAGCTGCTCCATATATGATTTGTGCTCTAGACTCTTCACAGCTTCCTTGCCCTTCTTTGGGCACGCTCCAGCACCTATGTCTTTCTTGTAATGAGGGGCCCAAACTGAACACAGGAGTCAAGGTGCAGCCTCACTGGTGCAAGCACAGGAGGACAACCACTTCCCTGGTCCTACTGGCCACAGTATTTCTGAGACAGGCCAGGAGGCCACTGGACTTCTTGGTCACCTGAGCACACTGCTGGCTCATATTCAGCCAATTGTCAACCAACATTGCCAGGTCCTCTTCTGTCAGGCAGCTTTCCAGTCACTCCTCCCCAAGCCTGTAGTGCTACGTGGGGTTGTGACCAAGTGCAGTTGTGAAATAGTGCAAACTCTAGGTTATTTGTCTAACAGATGGATTTAGTTTTTCCCACTTCTCTCTTTGCCTTTTTATTTTTCAGATCATCATGTATCTGCCTAAGTGATAACCATTAGCAGATGGATGGAGGGTGCAGCAAGGCTTTGCAGAAGTGTGCATTTGCTTTCTGATTTGCCAGCGTAAGTTTTCATTATCTCAGTTCCTGATAGCAATATTTCAATATTTTGTTTCCAAAACCTCATTTCCAGGATGTGTAGGTTTTTCCAAGACCTAAACTCTTTTTCTTTTTTTTTTTTTTTTTTTTTCTTCTTTTCCCCCTTTATCCAAGCTTGTCCTACATGTTTGGGAAGGATCAGGGTAAGGGACAGAATTGAGCATATAATTGCCACCCACTGTCAACAGGGTGTTAAAATTCATTACTATAAACTCATGGTTCTTCAGCACAAGCTGCTGTAGTACAGACTTTCAGCTCTAGTTCAGCCTAAAAGTCTGCCTATCACAGGGGCGCTTACAACACCAAGCAAGATTGACAGATAACCTGGACCAAGTCCATGCTGCATAGTGGAAAATGATGCAGTGATACTTAAGCAAACAGCAAATCCACAGGAGAATAAAATACTCACCTGAGATTATATATTGATCAGGACTAATTAGCTCTGAGACAGCACTGAACTGAGAGATCTGTAGTGCTTTGGGGACAGTATTAATGCACTATTGTGTTGTATGCTATATGTAAAGACGATAGGTGGACTCAAATCTCATGTTAAAGCTTTTGCCCCTTTAACCTAGGAGTAAAAATAAAATAAAATAATAATAATAAAAAAGTAGCCAATGCATTTAATTCAACCCAGGCAAACCCTGAAAAAGCTGAGCATGCCACTGCACACATTTTTTTTCCACAGAGGAGAGAGTAGGAATGAACAACCATGGTAAGTTACTCCTGTGAATAAAGTCCTAGAAAGCTCTACAATATTAAGTAAAGCTAAGATACCAGTCCATATGGAATAAAAATAATCAGGAGGACACTCAATATTAGTTACAAAGTGAATACTGTAACTGCTGACTAGCACAAGCTTATAAGGTGGTTGTTGCAATCCAAATAAGTGAAATTGATGTTTATATAAGGTAGCCATTAGCTGTCTTTCAGACTAAACAAAAAATTAAAAGAAGAATGCATTTTACTTTCAGACAGAAAACACTAATAATGTTAATATATAGGGGAACCCAGAGCAGAGCTGCACTATGATAGACTGAAGCTAACAGAGACAGAACTGAGAAAAGCCTGGACATAAACACATAAATCAGGGAATACATTAAGCTGAGATCGTGATAAATATGTTCCAAACATTTCTACTGGGTAAAGTTAAGTTTGAGATTTAGGGAGCAGGTAATAGGCCAGAATAAAAAGACACCAGTATTGAAAACTGACTGTATCCTGGGGGCATGAAAGAAGTGTTTGCTTTTTTTTTTTTTACTACTACTGAAGCACCATCACCACACAGAGCACACAAAGGAGCACTTGCCCTCAGTGCAGGCTCATACAGCTGTGTTTTATCAGAGGACAGTGCTGCTATATGAAAATCAAAATGAAGTAGAGAGCAAGATGTCATTTCCAGCACAGCTGAACCTTAGCAGTGGCCACACAGACAGTTTGTATGGGACACTGCTGCTCAACTATGTGATCACTTCTTTCTGAGAAATTAAAAAGGCAAGCTCAGTACAAGTGATAGCCAGAAATATCTTAGTCTTGTGGAAGTTAATTGGTATAAAGATACATTGCATCCAGTTTTGGGGCCCCCAACATAAGAAAGATATGGACCTACTGAAGTGAGTCTAGAGGAGGCCACGAGGATGATGCTAGGGCCAGAGCACCTCTCCTACAAGGACAGAGAGTTGGGGTTGTTCAGCCTGGAGAAGAGAAAATTCTGGGAGAACTTCTAGTGGCCTTTCAGTACCTGAAGGGGCTACAGGAAGACTGTGGAGGGACTTTTGACAAGGCCACATAGTGAGAGAACAAGGGGTAACGGCTTTAAACTGGAAGAGGGGAGATTGAGATGAGATCTGAAGAAATTCTTTCCTGTGAGGGTGGTGAGACACTGGCCCAGGTTGCCCAGAGAAGCTGTGGCTGCTCCTCCCTGGAAGTGTTTAAGGCCAGGTTGGATGAGGCTTTGAGCAACCTGTTCTAGTGGAGGTGTCCCTGCTCATGGCAGAGTGAGGTCCCTTCCAACTCAAAACCTTCAGTGATTCTAAATCTAATGTTAACTGGATAACTAACTCTTAACCTTCTCTGTCAGCTTCCCATGAAGGAATGATTTAGTAATATGGAAGTGGTAGCAGAAAAATACAGGGTGGGGAAATTCCCAAAGACTCTTCTGCAGCTGCCTTTCTTGTTTGAGAGGGAATTGTGAAGTCTGAAGAACGCTACAGGAGTGCATGCACAGAGGTAAGGTTTCCCATCTGTTAAGTTTTAGAGGCCTGCAGGAATCTAACATCTTTTCTTTCGCTGTACCTTCACCTAATCATAAGCTCAAGTTTTTAAAAGGCAATGGAAATTTAGATAGGCAAACCATTTTTCTAATTTTAACAGACTGTACACTAAATCCTCTGGAATTTGAGACATCAACAGAGAGGGTTTTGGAGGTCTTCCAACACAGATAGCTTTAAATATGCCCTGTGATAGCAAGGATCTAGAGATCATAATGCTCTGGGGTATTTCCTTGAAGCAAATTCTTATTAGTTTAACTAATTTTAACTTGAATAGATTAACAGCAGCCTGAAGGGGATACTCCTGATAACACCCCTAGCTGCAAGGAAAAGATGGTGAAGCCACAATGTTGGTTCAATGCTAGCAAGAGAAAGACTTCTTCAGAACTTGTGCCTTCATGGTGATGGGTGCCAGCTTTTATTCAGCTCTGATGTGGTGTAGAAGGACCTGGTAATGTGCCACAGATGTCACCTTTTCTTTCTCATTGCTGTTTCTAAATTGAGATGGTTTCCATTAACGTAAAGTTTAATCACAAAATGAAATGGAAAAACAGAGCACTGGAGAAAACAAATAGTTTATGACAAAACACAATAACATTTCTACAAATACACCCACATCCATGCCACTCCTTCAGTTTATATTGACAACCAATGAAACCAGTCAGTGAGAAGTACATTATGAGGTACAGAACAGATGGAGAACAGTAGTCAGTTCATCTGGTCTAATTCACTGTGTAGGATTGCTCCCTTAGGTTCATTTGCTAACATTTTGTCCACTCTTATATGAGTTAATGAGAAAACAAAACAAACAAACAGAAACAAACAAACAAACAGAAAAAAAAACCAACAAGGAAAAAATAATATAAGGCTAGAAAAAAGTAAGAACAGAACAGTAACAGCAAAAGCAAATGTTTTGGGAATGATTCAAAAACATCAATGATTCTATAATAAACAGGAAATTTTCAAAATTTTAGTCTGTCATTTCAGCCAAAACATGTATTTTAATGAATTTAATGAATTAATTTTATCAATTTTTAGTGTTGTATTCAGAATTTGGTGTTTATTTGATGAAGATAGATCTAGTCAGAGTGGAAAAATAAGTATCATGACTGATTTTCAATATTTTCCCCTGTCCAAAATACCAGGACAAAATTGAAGTTCAAAACTCTAAAGATGTTGACATTGTACCCTGAAAAAAAACTTTGTAAAGTCAATGAACATGAGAATGCAATTCATTGGAGTACATAGGTCTTCTTTAGAAAGTGATTAAGGTACTGTACTGCCTTTATTGACAGGAATGGAAACCTTCCCCTTCAGTGAAGATGACTGAAGTTAGGAAAGGCTAAGTTCAGTTTAAGCTGCCTAGTGGAATGAATGAACCAGTGACAGGGCTAGAATAGGATCTCCAGAACCTCAAATGTTAGTATGCACTTTCACTGCCTTTAAGGTTTTTAGGAAGGCAAAACTGTTAAGAAATAGTGGTTCTGGACTCCTTCCATACATCCAAGTCATAAACTAACTTGTAAAGTTAGACTAATTAGCTGTTGACAAAAGTTATGGAAGGTCATTCTGGACTTCATAAAGTATCAATACATTTAAAAACCATGATTTTTTAATTATTTTTTCATTTTCTTTCCTATGCTATACTCAGAACTTTATTAATAGAGTAAATTGTGTCAAATGTGTTAGCAGGGCATGGGAGTAGAGAAACTTATTAAACATATTGTAAGATCTTTGAGGACAAGAAAATCTTTTGTCTATTTAAGCTCCATTCCATTCCTCCACTTTTTGGGAAAGACTTGGAATAAGTTTAGGTTGCAAAAGCAGATGCCATTTTCTAAATGCCAAGCCAGCAGTATGTGAGGGCTGCAAATAACATAATACTCTACTTATGCCCAGACATCGGCTTATCCTTGAGCAACCCATTCACATGATTTTCCTGTTTCCAAAGCCCTGTGACCCATCTCTGGGAGTTTATATTGCAACTCCAAACCAGGATATGCAGTAAACCACAGGTTCATTAGCAAGTCAGGGATGTGAAAGGCTGCTGCCTACACACACAGTTGTGTAGGAATAATATGGCATAGATCCTCCACATAATTTAATTTAAAACTTTTTTATTGTACTTTTACTTCTTTAAGGCAAGGATTTGTGCAATCATCACCACGTGGCATGAATATTATGGGCAGATGCAGTCTCCTGCTTTTAGAGTAGGAGTTCGGTTACTCACAGCTCACCTACTTTTTCAGATCTGATTACAGCAATTACTAGAAAGAACACAGTTCTCTCACATCCAAGTTCCTTCATAAGCTTCTTAAGAAAGCAGGCTGCTAAGGTGGTCCATCCCATCAATTATAATTAGCCATCGCTTTTCTTCCAGTGGTTTGTACAAACTGGAATTTGTTAGAGTGCTGATTCATAATGCTAATTGCAAAGTTAATTTTACCTGGGCAGACTTTAAACCATTGGAATTAAATGAGAGTTATAATTATTTTTCCACCCTTGCAACTGAAATCAAGTGTTTTGTGAAGTTTTTCTCTACCATGCATTATGTTCTCTTGGTGACAATAAAATCTATTTGGGAGTTTGAGCTGCAAGTTGCTTTATTTTCCTACACACCTGTATCTGTTTATGTCAGACTGAAAGCTCTCAAAGGCAGGGATTATATAGCAAAAATTTTAATTTATGTTGATTTATATTGGTTCAGTATAGACTCTAGCACTTAGGAATTTATTTTTTCTAACCTAAATTTATATTTTCCACCATGGATTTTATAATCCTCAGCAACGCACTGGCTGAATTATTCTTATTTAACAGACTGCTGTAGTTTATCCCTCACAGATGGTAGAAAATATTGTATGACTGTGATCTCTGTCATAACTGAATTTCAAAGTACTCTAGTAAATTAAAGGAAGTTAAAAGAAAGCAATTCAAGTTAATTAAATTTCTTTGGGCTTTCCTAAATGACTGGGCTTTGGGATACTTGAAAGGAGTGATGCCATCACTGAAATTTAGGTCACTGGATTTTAATATGAAGCAGTCCACTGCTTGGGCTCCCTGTTCCTCAACAGAGAATTTTAAAAACACAAATGGAAAACACAAAAGAAAATGGAAAAGAAAACCAAAATGTTCTTAGGTTTATGGTAGAGGATGTTTGGGTTTTTTTGGAGGGCGTTTGAAATGCTGTAGTTTGACTGTTGTATTGATTGCATCTCTTGTACAGACCTATTGCCCCAAAGACAGTCTCTTATTTTCCAACCAAGTTTGTTTTTTTTTTCTTTTCCAAATCTCCATTGTTCTTCATGGAACCCCCTCCCACTCCATCAAAAAAAACCAAAAAAAACCAAAACCCCACAGATTTTATACTTGTTCTTCCTCCAAATGCAAATGTTAAATTTTCACGAGACACAAACATTAAAATTACTAGTTGGATATTCAAATTTGCATTGAATTTTATATCAAATTACTTGTTATAGAAAACTTTTGACAAAACTTGCTTGCTACTGTGTAGTAACTAGACATACAGGGGTTTAAAATCTTAGTCTGTTTTATTGTCATTAGTTATGTCAACAGGTATAGGTATATCAACAGGTAGATCAACACATACAGTTCTAACTGTCACCACTTATGTAGCATCATCTGAAATATTCAGATATTAACAAGCTCTAGTCTAAAAGCTTTGTACACAGCCATTTAAGAGACAACATATTTAACTCAAGCTGATGACTGGCTTCTGTACTACAAAGGTCTCAGAGATGTTTGTCTCAGTGCATCTGTGGAGAAGACATTCAGCTGTCTGGATTCAGTGGTAGAGACAAGCTCTGTGTCAGTAAAGCTCCAAAACCTGCCCTCCTGGCTGACTGCTTTGAAGGAGAGCTCCTTCAAGGAAGCTACAGCCACATTGTGTTACTGAGATGATCATCTTCAGTCGCTAGAAAGCTTTCAGTGTGGAGAAATTAATATCTCCTGTCTGAAAGAAACAGATTTTCATTTTCTCATTCACCATCCCTAATTACTTTTACATATTCACATATATATACATATATTTACATAGTTGCATGCTCAGTGGATTTAATTAATTTAATTTAGGCATATGAACTGTGCTTATTTTTTGAACACTTAGTGAAATAATCTCTAAAAAACAGGTGTTGAGTTTCTCTGATCAGTGAATAGGAAAAGAAAGTTTTCTGCTGGAGACTTCCAGTTGAAGATCTCTTTGCCAAAGGCTGAGCATTTGAATTAGGAAGTTAGTGTCTTTTTCAGATATGCATAAAGTGGGAATAAAAATGTATCCCACTTTCTGTAGGATCTGAACCTGCAGAGAGTCTTCCAGCCTTCCTGGTGGTCTCCGCAGGGCTTTTAGGAAGTCCTTACCAGCATAGACATTTTGCATACTTGGTGCCCTTCTTTCAGCCCTCTTTACATCTAAGGTATGATGGGAATTTCTACTACTTCATCTAAAAAGTACTGCTTAAACTGGCTTTTCTTTCAGAAGCCAGACAGTTCCCAGTTAAACAAAAGACTTGAGCAGCTAATAGCTTCAACTACCACCATTTTATAACATGGAATGCCATTTTTGTTAAAATGATTTGCGGTTATTCAGTGGTGAACAGTATTGATTTCTGTCTGTGTCCTTTGCTAGCTCAATTGCTTCCATAATAATAAATGCATAATGTATGTTAAACAGACTTGGCTGATCTTGAAATTCTATCCTTCCATAATCGCTAATACAGTGCTTACAATTTGTCTCTGGCAACTAATTAAAACTCCATATGTCCAACTTGTTAATTTTTGCTGTATTGTCTTTGAAGCAATTTCATGTTTATATAAAGATAAGAGATTAAGATGACCATAAAAAAATAAAAAAAAAAAAAAGAGGAAGATAAGAGAAGCATTTCCTGAGAGATTTCTCAGTAGTTGCACAAGACATTTGAGTTACCTCAAATTTTTACTGTATTTTGGTTCTTTTTTTTATTTATTGCCTAGATAAAATGTCCAAGGTTGCAAAATCAAACCAAACAAAACTCCAAATTTATTTGTACAACTATATTTTGAGTAGGGAGAAAAGAAATAAGAATGTTTTTTTTTTTTCCTTTTCTTTTTCTCTTCAGAACATCATATTGACTGAAAAGAATGTTCATATATGTACTGTTTCCTTTATAAGTAATTATATTTCAATAAAGGAGAGATATATCAACACATTCCAAAGCACTTAAAAGTTCTTTGTAAAAGTGAATTGTAACTGTAATTTAGGTTGGATGGAGGAAAAAACAAGGCTACAAGCTCTGCTTAATTTTGAAAATTTTACTAAGCTGTATTTGTTTGGAGGCTGGTCTCCATAGCCTTTATATGTATTCAATAAAGAGAAAGAATTCACAGTGAAATTAAGAGACCTTAAATTAGACTTTTGCTACTCATCATACATCTATGAAGCCTATGCTTAATAGACACTTAACAAAACCACATAAATTATAGCATAAATTTATGCTATAAATTTTAATCATACTTTCTTAAATATTATTATAATTTACAATGTATCAGTTGATTTTTGTATAATTTTAAAGATTTTATGATAGCCTAAGATACACTAGGTATTATACCAAAAAATGTCTCTCATGAGGATTTATAAAGCCAAAGGCCAAATGTGAGTGACTTGAGTCACTGGAAAATAAAAAGAATTGCTTTGATTTGCAAGCTTTGTAAATGGACATAGCCAGAGAGAATGTAATTTATACTTAAGTGATGGATCAAAAGGGTGCTGTGAACATGGTTCTAACAGTTAATGATAATAAAGAATTCAGGAAAGTGTTCACAACATCAGAAGGATTTAATAGATTTCACCCAGTCCTCTCTCTCATCTCCTGTAAAACTAATTTACTAAAAGCTTTAAGTGTGAAATTACTTGTTTTCTAAATAATAGGGATACAAGATCAAACTATCCCATACAGTGTAGTACTGAAGCAAGAAATAATGTACTTTAAAATGGAAAACAAAAGTAAAAATAAGTAATTATAATTTTTCAATCTTCACACAAATGCTTTAAATAAACGAATTAATTCCAACTTTGTATATGAGAGAAATATACCTAGATAACAAAAATAAGGTCAGGCTTCAATGTTTTTACAAACATAATGCAAAGTCTTTCTTAAAGTTGGTACGCAACAGCACACAGTTCTGAGTTTTGCTCTGAATTGCAGGCTTCTCTGGTGTCAAACTTTCAAAGCAAGGAAAAACGAAGTATAACCTGACTGCACACTGAAATCGCATAAAAAAGAAGCCCACAATTTTGATTATTTATAGTTTTGATCTATTTGGGTAGCTACATTGAAATTGTTGCATCCACTTTCTCAAGTCAGTACTGAAAACTTGAGGTGTGTGGTCCCATATTACTTACTATGCTTTCTTTTCCTCCATTTTTCCTCCATCACTGTGAGGGTGGTGAGACATTGGAACAGGTTGCCCAAGGAAGTTGTGGATGCCCCCTCCCTGGAAGTGTTTAAGGCCAGGCTGGATGAGGCTTTGAGCAACCTGATCTAGTGGAAGGTGTCCCTGCTGATGGCAGGGGGATTGGAACTAGATGATCTTTCAGGTCCCTTCCAATCCAAACCATTATATGATTCTATGATTCCATGATTTTTTTCCTACTACTCCTCCAAATTAAACAAGACCCTCCCTGTAGCTGAAAAGCATTAGCACATAGCACTGACAGACCCACAAAAGGTGTATGAATTTTAAGGTAATCTGTTGTAAATCAAGATGAACTTGGAGACCCTGATAACCTTCTGTTATTTAGCCAAAGGTACAATGCTTTATATTCCATGCTATACATATGCACATACATAAGGCCTGATTTTGTGGTTTTTGCTTCACTATGTCATGCAATGATTTATGCGAACAGCAAGCTTAGATGGGATGCAATCCTAGATTAAGACATCTTCCTGTAAATTATTAATTTGAGATTACATGGAAGCCTAGGTTCTAATCCCACATTGTTGCCAGCACATAGCACCTTTGCCACTACATTCAGATGACTTACAGTATCTCATATATCTGCATGACTCTAGCAAACAGGCCTTGTTATCTATGATGGAGCAGCAAGATTCTAGTGGAGCAGCTGGAGGCAGGCTGCATAATAATTAGGCTACACTAACAGCCATACTAAGATGTTTAGAATGGAAATGTTTGGACAGTAAAATTCTTTCCACTGTCATAACAGGCACAGAAATGAGTCTGAGGTCCAGCTGCTCTAATATGAAGAGTTTTCTGGAAGGGCTTAAGTGTTTTCTATTCAAGCTTCTGTGGGGTGGAGACACAAAGCATTTACCAAAGCAGAGGTTCGTAGTGTCATATTTGATGTATCATTGCTGTGCTACTGAAAAGGTGGGATTTATGTAGGACTATATACCTTAAGTAGATACCTCTGACATGCTAAGGCTTTTCAAGTTGTAATATATGCCCATGTTAAAGACACTGAATCAAGTCTTAGGCATCTTGGGTGACTGTAATAGCAGCTTGTTAGCTGAGTACACATAGGAATACTGAATACATTTGTCTTAATCATAGAATCATAGAATGGTTCGGGTTGGAAGGCACTTTAAAGACCATCTAGTTCCAACCCCTGCCATCAGCAGGGACCCCTTCCACTAGACCAGGTTGCTCAAAGCCTCATCCAACCTGGCCTTGAACACTTCCAGGGAGGGGGCATCCACAGCTTCTCTGGGCAACCTGTTCCAGTGTCTCACCACTTTCACAGGAAATAATTTCTCCTAATATTCAATATAAATCTACCCTCTTCCAGTTTACAGCCATTACCTCTTGTTCTATCACTACCTGCCCTTGTAAAAAGTCCCTCCCCAGCTTTCCTGTAGCCCCTTCAGGTACTGGAAGGCCACTAGAAGTTTTCCCAGAGTTTTCTCTTTTCCAGGATGAACAGCCCCAACTTTCTCAGCCTGTCTTCATAAGAGAGGTCCACCAGCCCTCGCATCATCCTCATGGCCCTTCTCTGGATTCACTCCAGCAGGTCCATGTCTTTCTTATACTGGGAGCCCCAGAATTGGACCCAGTACTCCAGGTAGGGTCTCGAGTGAGGAGTAGAGGGGGAGAATCACCTCCCTCTACCTGCTGCCCATGTTTCTCTTGATGCAGACCAGGATATGGTTGGCCTTCTGGGCTGCGAGTGTACTTTGCCAGTTCATGTTGAGCTTCTCATCCACCAGCACCCCCAAGTCCTTCTTTTCAGGGCTGCTCTCTGCTGCCCTAACACAGATGCAGGACCTTGCACTTGCCTTGTTGAAATTAATGAAGTTAGCACAGGCCCACCTCTCAAGCCTGTCAAGGTCCATCTGGATGGCATCCCTTCTCTCCAGCATGGTGAGCGAATGACACAGCTTGGTGCTGTCCGCAGACTTGCAGAAGATGCAGTCGATCCTACTGTCCATGTTGCCAACAAAGATGTTAAACATTGCTGATCCCAGTACTGACCCAGAGGGACACTACTCGTCATTGGTCTCCACTTGGACATTGAGCTGTTGACCACATCTCCTTGATTGTGACTGTCCAGTCAATTCCTTATCCCCTGTCCTGGCTTTGCTACAATAGAGTTAATTTTCTTCATAGTAGCTGGAAAGCATGGTGTTTTGGTTTCACTACGGGATTTGTTATGAGAAAATTGTTAACTTACAAGGATACTGTGTTTGGGTAGTTTGAGAATGCAAAGGACTGAGAGGAGAAGAAGCATAATGATTAGTAAAACACAGAACTGGCATTTGGATATGCCAGTGAGATACTCCATATCATACTACATTATGTTCAGTATATTAAAGAGGGTTAACCCAGAAAGTGGAGGGATTCTCTTGAGAATCACTCAGACTTGCTCTTCCAGGATTGAGGTTTCGGGTTTGAGGTTCCTTTTCACTCCTCTGGGACTGATATTGGTGACTGGTGAGCAATCATACTGTGTATCACTCATTTATATATGTATATTATTGTTATAATTATTATCATCATTACTACTTTGATTTTATTTTACTCTAATGATTAAATTGTTCTTATCTCAACCTACACATGTCCTTACCTTCACCCCTCCAATTCTCTCCCCTATTCCCCGGGTGGTAGGGGAAAGAGGAAAGATGCAAGCAGCTGTGTGGTGTTTGGCTACCAACCGAGTTAAACTACTACATCCACCAAGTAGTCCATCCATCTAGTCCATACCTCTCCAAATTAGAGACAAAAATGACATGCAGGGCAGTGTAAAATTCTTTGCACAAGTCCAGACCGCCATGACTTCTCAAATATGATGGATAGTGCAGCAGATGAAGAAATGACCAACACTGAGATGTCTTCAGGCATCAGGCATCAGCACTTTTTTGAAGCTTTGCACTGCTTATATATCCTTTTTTCCTCCACCCCAAGCATGCAACAACCTTTCACTTTTGATTCATTACCCTTTATCACACACTCGTCTAAACAATTGACATGATTGGATAAATCCAGCTGTTCACGAGCCATTCTTTTACTTCTGGCTGGTTACTGATTACAGCACACAAGCATCCTTATCTTGTCTCATACACATTCTTTCTTGTTTTTTTCCACTTTGTTTTAATTTTCACTCAAGGTCAGGAATTAATTGCTCAAGGCTGAGGCCTCCTGCAGCTTTGGCTCTTAAAGCGCCAACAGGATAGTCGCTTGGCAACTTCATCCACCAGTTCTGTCAGGACCCCTAGATATACCTTATCAGGTCCCATTGTCTTGAATGTCTTTAATCTGGAGCTGTTTTCCATCTCCAGTCCCCACATAACAGCACATTCTCATATTTGTTTCTGTTCTACATTGTTTCTGTTTCTGCTAGTCTACATTGAGAAGGTCATCAGATGTTCTCCAAGCCTTTGAAAACCTGCCCCACACTAAGTAGTTTTAATGTCTACAGTATTACTGTACTGGTAAATAATCTGCCAGTTACTTTGGGCATAGCAAATGCTTAGGAGAATGAATGAAAGTATAAGCAGAGACTCATACTTCTCATTATTTCAGCAACTTCCTGAGCTGCCATTTGTTTGTATATTTCTGTGGTTTGTAGCTGTTGACTCCTCTGTCTCCAGTGAATTTTTTTGGGGTTTTTTCAATACATTCAGGGAGAGATCTTTCCCATTGACTCCCCTTGTTGGGTTCCACACCAGGGACAATTGTCTACTCACTGCTCTTTGATGGTCACAGTGAGTGAAGGGTACTGTGTTCTGCCTTTTCACTGGCAAAGTTGCAGGTCCCTTTCCCCTGAAATTGCTCCTCTTATCTTTACTGGATCTTTGATTATCCTTTAATGAGACAACCTAACATACACAACCTGTGACAGCCTGATACCTATCAATCACCTCTACTCAAAAGATATTTGTGATTACAACAGCATGATCACCTTGCAGACATATAATAGCTTAATAAGATTTTCAATTATTATCTTTCATAATGAGAAATCCTGCTGGGCAAATAAACATTCTACACAGCCCTGCAGGTTCCTTGTGGAAAAAGCGCTCCTATTAAATACAGGATTTACTGTTCTGCAAGAGGTCGTGGTGCCCTCTCACACACAGTCTTACCCCACACACCAAATGTTTCAGCCTTCTGCACTGGATGTGGTATCAAAGCTGCAATGAGATCCACTGTCAGATCCTTCCCTGCACTTCTTCATTTTGGAAGAGTGTGGGGATGGAAATGCAAACAGGTAGGGGAAGCAAAGCTGGAGTTTTGTCTGTGCATTTCAGAGTGGCTTTTAGCTCCTATGTAACTTCAATTTTCATGTGACACTCTAAATGAATAGTCCTGGAGACAGAGATCCCAGACATGAACCCTTGCTGCTGCACAACAAACCAAAGTCATTTGTTACCAATTTCTAGTTAAAAAAGACCAACCTACTCTTATTATTTGCAAACACACACAACCTGAGCAGAGAAGGTACATCCTTTACCAGTGGTTTATTAGCTCTCAAAAGACCATTTCCACCAGCAAAACCAAGACCATTTGCTAGAAACCTATTTAATCCACACTGCTGAGTCAGTGGGTTTAAATATGATAAAGGTTTCCTAATAACAAAAAAGTGGTCACTAAGTGTATGACCCTTAGATACCAGGGGCGCCAGATTACTTTCAAGCCAGTATAAGCTAGCAGAGAAGTGAGACCTTCCTAACAAAGCTGCTAACCAGTCTTGATGTTGATTGATAACGATGTTTAGTCTAGTTTGACCTGGACTGAAAATGAACCACTTATTTAATGATGAAAGATGCTACCCCAGTACTTGGTTATTTTTCTTTGAAGTGTTAAAAGTAGGACTTTTAACTTGTAAATTCGTTATTTCCTTCCAAATTTAGAACTGTCTTCCTCTTCTTGATCTTCATAATGCACAGTAGGATCTAGGACATGGTTTAAACTATAAGTAAAATAAGAAAGAAATGATCCCACACCTGGTCATGACTGTGTACTAGGATTTAAATAAACATCAACTCTGTACTTTCCAAACTAATGTAATCGTAAAATAGCAAAACATAACAATGTACTAGAGAGCCTACTTGCAGTGGTAACATCTGTTTTAATTATGTAAATGCAAGTCTATTGTTAGGTATGAAGTTCTCTTTAATAAAAACTCAGAGCTAGCCAATTTGTATCACTTAAATCATTGCATTTCACATATACAAACTGCATTTGTATCTATCCTTTATGTACTAGTTGTGAACTGAGAGCCATCGTGCTGGCATTCCCTGTTATAGAACATGATGAGAAACATAAGGATTTCCTGCAGAATTCTGACAAACTGCTTCATAATGGTAGAAGTCAGGACACTGGGTTACTTTTCTTGACTGATACTACTGCACATTACATTTCTAATAAGAAGACTTATTTTAGATCAGTTTAACATGTTAGACAGCAGTTTGTATGTAGTACCTAGAATTTTGTGTAAAGTTAGATTAAGAAACTCTCCCGACTCAATAAATTCTTGGGCTGCCTTATGACTTTGACGAAAATATTATGTTTTCACAGATCTTCTGATCTCCTGCCCTCTAAACACGCAGTACTTGATGTTAGCTCCTATGGAATCAAAACATGCCCAAAAAATCACTGATTGCACTGTGACAGGTGGGCTCCTCATGTAGAGGTAGTCCCACAGTAAGTGCAATAGCATTTAACATAACATGTTTGGACAGGTAAATTCTTACCTTCTGGAAAGTAGCTTTGTCCCTGTCCTGGTTTTTGACTAGGATAGAGATAATTTTCTTCTTAGTAGCTAGAATAGTGCTGTGTTTTTGTTTCGGTATGGGATTTGTTATGAGAATAATGTTAATAACATTATAATATTTTCAATTGTCACTGAAAGACGAAGGACTTTCCAACTTCCCTTTGTTTTGCTAGTCTACGTTGTTGCAAAGGACCAGACTCAGGGATAGAAATATTATCAAACCCAAATTGGCATTTAGATATGCCAATGGGATATTCCATATCATGTAACGTCATATTCAGTATATTAATAAGAGTTGACTGGAATCATAGAATCATAGAATGGTTTGGGTTGGAAAGGACTTTAAAGATCATCTAGTTCCAACCATGCCATCAGCAAGGACACCTTGCACTAGACCAGGTTGCTCAAAGCCTCATCCAACCTCGCCTTCAACACTTCCAGGGAGAGGGCATCCACATCTTCTTTGGGCAACCTGGGCCAGTGTCTCACCACCCTCACAGGAAAGAATTTATTCCTAATTTCTAATCTAAATCTGCCCTCTTTCATCTTAAAGCCATCACCCCTTATTCTGTCACTCCCTGCCCTTGGCCAAAGTCCTTCCCCAGCCTTCCTGTAGACCCTTCAGGTACTGGAAGGCCACTGTAAGGTCACCTCGGAGCCTTCTCTTTTCCTTGACGAACAGCCCCAACTCTCTCAGCCTGTCCTCGTAGGAGAGGTGTTCCAGCCCTTGGATCATCCTCATGACCTCTGGACACATTCTAACTGGTCCATGTCTCTCTTGTGTTGGGGGCTCCAGAATTGGACAAGGTACTCCAGGTGGGGCCTTACGAGAGAGGAGTAGCAGGCCATAGACAATCAGAACTGACCACAGGTCAGACTCAACTTGGGTATAAACAGAGTCCTGCCAGAGGGTGAGTTGAGTTCTGTCCTCCTCGGAGCAGCAAGCCACAGTCAGGGCACCCTCCCCATGGGGTGGGACGCCACTCAAGGTAACTTCCCATGGCTTGAGAGCCCTCGTCTTATAGGTTAGTGATTGTGCATTTTGAGTCATCTTTTTTGGTGGTTTAATCTACAGGTAGGAAGGACCATGTGGCCTTGCACTCACTCCTCCCACTGACTGAGTTGGGAATGGAACCACAACAAAATGGTTACAGATTAGAAAGAGGACAGGGACGGCTCCCTCACCAGTTATGGTCAAGGGCAAAACAGACTCAACCTGGGGAAGAAAAATCAATTTAATTCATTATCATACATCCAAGTAGCATAGTGAGACATAACAAGCACATCTTTAAGACACCTTACCCCCACTCCTCTCAAATCACTTTGCTTCTTATTTGTCTACCTTCTCCCCCCCAGTGACACAAAGGACAGGGAATGGGAGTTCAGTCAGTTCACCTCTGCCACTATTCCCATCATGGAAGTTCAGGAACAAAGTGTTCCGAAGTGAACTTCCCATGGAGTCACAGACCTCTTTGGGCTCAGCTCCCAGCTCCGGCATGGGGACATCCATGGGCTGCAGATGGATTTCTGGTCCAGTGCACCTCCTCACCCCTCGGGTGTGGGGATCCACCCCTGCTCTGGCATTGAGTGTCTCTTGGGGTCTCAATTTAGTCACACTTGCCCTCAGGCGTGGATTTCTGCTCCAGTGTGGAGTCCTCCATGGTCTACATGTGGGTATCTGCTTTGCAATTGAAATTCCATGGCCTGTAGGGAACCTCATTGACATCATCCTACTCCATGTGGTTGAACGGGGTATCTGAGGTTCTCTGTCCTCCCCCTTCTCCTTCTTCCTCCTGACAACAAAGATCTCTTTTTGTTTAGGCCAATGGTTGTCTTTTGTTCAGGTCAATGGCCTCTCCTGCAGGTTCTCTCCACTTTCTTCTTTTCAAGACAGTCCTTCCCCTCATGAATATGGATTCACAGAGGCATTTCTCTCTTGTTAATTAGCTCTGCTTGGGTTGTAGGGGGGTATGCCCTGGAGCCAGGGGGGCTTTGTGAAGCTTCTTACAGGGTAGCCCCTTCCCCCA
>NW_010308672.1:0-5428 GCF_000700745.2 Antrostomus carolinensis
ACTGCACCCGCTTCAGCTGACCCCACCCATGGGTGCCCCCTCCTCACCTCCCCCACCTGGGGAGAGGGCTTTTACTTGTGCAAGTAATAAATGTGTTTTCACAGGACCCATGTGTCTGGGGGTGGTGGGGGGGCAGGGTGTGGGGCAGCGGCTGAGGTGTCACACCAGGGCCAAGCACGAGGGGTGTGGAGTGTTTCCACAAGGAGTGTGATGGTGCACGAGGGCCTTGCACAAGGTGGGGGAGTTGTTGCACAAGGGTGGTCACACACAACAACCACCAAACCCACCATTTTTTAAGATTTTTTTTTTTTAATTTCAAAAATAGACTGTTAAGACAAATTAAAAACAAAACACAAGGATAAACGGCAAAGCACTTGTCAAACTCTATTTCTTCAAAGCCACATACTATGTTCTGCAAAAATTCTTTGTCGCTAGGGGGCGGGGGGGCAGCAGCACGTGGGCAGCGTGTGAGTCCCCTTGTGCGAGGCACCCCTCGTGCATATGTACACACACACAAATTAAAAAAGAAAGACTAAAATCTATAATTAAACTAATGAGAACGCAAACACTAAAAACCACCTGATGGCCGAACAAACAGACGGCGGAACCTGCACTTCGCTTTCCGGAAAGACTCCATGATACGGAAACCCCTTGGAGAACCGAGAAACCATAGAGAAGACCACCAGGCAGCACAAACAGACTGCGGAACCGTACAGTCTGCCTCGAGGAACAGCTCTGTGACACACACGTCCCACAGAAAACCAAAAACCATAGAAAAAAACCTCCTGGCAGCACACACAGAGACTGCAGAGACACAGAGACTGCGGAGACATAGAGACTGCAGAGACAGACAGACTGCGGAGACAGACAGACTGCCTTCCGCAGTGGCACTGTGACACTGAACGAAGAAACCCTCCAATCTGACCGGAACTCGTGAGCCGGAGCAAAGGTTCCGCTGCTGCCGCTGAAACAGGCCCGACTGCAACGAGCCAGACAGAATGTTTGAAACGAGGGTCACCCCATGGACTTCCCTATGGAATTAGGGTTCCGCCCCAGAACTGGGGTTACCCCTAGGGCCTTTGGGAGTGGAATGAGGGTTCTTCCCCAGAAGTAGGGTTACCCTTAGAAACTTCCGGTGTGGAATTAAGGTTTTACCCCAGAAGAAGGGACTCATGAGTTGAATTAGGGACTCATGAGTTGAATCCCCAGGGACTTCATGAGTTGAATTAGGGTTCCATGATTAGGTTAGGGGTTAAGGGTTAGAAATTAGGGGTTAGGAGTAGTCTTAAGGTTTAGGGTTAGGGTTAGTGTTTAGAGTTAGGGATTAGGGTTAGGGTTAAAGTTAGGGTTAGGTTTAGGGTTAATGTTAGGAGTAGTCATATTAGGGTTAGGTTTAGGGTTAGTCAAATTAGGGTTAGGATTAGGGGTTAGTGTTAGGGCTGAAGGTTAGGATTAGGTTTAGTGTTAGGGTTAGTGTTAGGCGTTAGGGTTTAGGGTTAGGTTTAGGATTAGTCATATTATCGTTAGGGTTAGGGGTTAGGGTTTGGTTTAGGGTTAGGGTTTGGGTTAGGGTTAGGGTTAGGTCTTACGGGTTAGTAGTAGTCATATTAGGGTTAGGTTTAGGGCTAGTCAAAGTAGGGTTAGGGTTAGGTTTAGGGTTAGGGTTAGTGTTAAGGTTAGGGTTAGGGTTAGCATTAGGGTTAGGGGTTTGGGTTTTGGTTAGGATTAGGAGTAGGATTAGGGTTAGATGTCATAGGGTTAGGGGTATGGTTAGGGTTGGGGTTAGGGTTAGGGGTTAGGGTTAGGGGTTAGGGTAGCAGTTAGGGTAAGGCTTAGGGTTAGCATTAGGGTTAGGGGTTTGGGTTTTGGTTAGGATTAGGAGTAGGATTAGGGTTAGACGTCATAGGGTTAGGGGTATGGGACGTCATAAGGTTAGGTGTATGGTTAGGGTTGGGGTTAGGGTTAGGGGTTAGGGTTTGGGTTAGGGTTAGGATTTAGGGTTACGATTAGTCATATTATCGTTAGGGTTAGGGGTTTGGGTTTTGGTTAGGATTAGGGTTAGATGTCGTATGGTTAGGGTTAGGGGTTAGGATTAGGTTTAGGGTTAGGGGTTAGGTTTAGGGTTAGGTTTACGGTTAGGGTTTGGGTTAGGTTTAGGGTTAGTCATATTAGTGTTAGGGTTAGGCTTAGGGGTTAGGTTTGGGGTTATGGTTAGGGTTTAGCGTTAGTGTTAGGAGTTTGGGTTAGGGTTAGGATTAGGATTAGGATTAGGATTAGGTTTAGGGGTTAGGGTTAAAGGTAGTGTTAGGGTTAGGGGTAGTGTTAGGGTTAGGGGTAGTGTTAGGGTTAGGGGTAGTGTTAGGGTTAGGGGTAGTGTTAGGGTTAGGGGTAGTGTTAGGGTTAGGGGTAGTGTTAGGGTTAGGGGTTAGGATTAGGTTTAGGGGTTAGGGTTAAAGGTAGTGTTAGGGTTAGGGGTTAGTGGTTAGGGTTATGGTTAGGGTTAGGGATGGCGTTAGGGTTAGGGTTAGTGTTAGGTTTAGGGTTAGGGTCATAAGGGTTAGGGTCATTAGGGTTACGTTTAGGGTTTAGGGTTAAGTTTAGCGTTTCGATTAGGGTTAGGGTTAGGATTAGGGGTTAGGTTAGGGTTAGGGGTAGGGTTAGGGATGGGGTTAGCATTTAGGGTTAGGGTTAGGGGTTAGGGTTAGCGTTAGTTTTAGGTTTAGGCTTAGGGGTTACCTTATGGTTAGGGTTAGGGGTTCGGGTTAAGTTTAGGGTTTAGGGTTAAGTTAGTTTTAGGGTTAGGGTTATTGTTAGGGGTTTGGGTTAGGGTTAGGATTAGGATTAGGTTTAGTCGTAGTAGGGTTAGGTTTAGGGTTAGGATTAAGGGTTATGGTTAGCTTTCGTCATATTAGGGTTAGGATTAGGGGTTACGGTTAGGGATAGGATTAGGTTTAGGGGTTATGGTTAAAGGTAGTGTTAGGGTTAGGGGTTAGTGGTTGGCGTTAGGGTTAGTGTTAGGTTTAGGGTTAGGGTCATAAGGGTTAGGGTCATTAGGGTTAAGTTTAGTGTTTCGATTAGGGTTAGGGCTAGGGTTACTATTAGGGGTTAGGTTAGGGTTAGGGATGGGGTTAGCATTTAGGGTTAGGGTTAGCATTAGGTTTAGGCTTAGGGGTTACCTTATGGTTAGGGTTAGGGTTAGGGGTTTGGGTTAGGTTTAGGGTTAGGGGTTTGTGTGTGAGTTTGGGTTTGGGTTAGGGTTAGGATTAGGTTTAAGTTTAGGATTAGGATTAGGATTAGGTTTAGTCGTAGTAGGGTTAGGTTTAGGGTTAGGGTTAGCGTTAGTCATATTAGGGTTAGGGTTAGGATTAGGGTTAGGTGTTAGGATTAAGTTTAGTGTTTCGGTTAGGAGTAGGGGTTAGTTTAGGGTTAGGGTTGGGGTTAGGGTTAGCGTTAGGGTTAGGGGTTAGGGTTAGCGTTAGGGTTAGGGGTTAGGGTTAGTCATATTAGGGTTAGTCAATTTAGTTTTAGAGTTTAGGTCTAGGGGTTAGCGTTAGGGTTAGGGTTAGCGTTAGGATTTAGGGTTAGGGTAAGGGTTAGGGTTTGGGTTAGGGTTAGTCATATTATCGTTAGGGGTTAGTGTTAGGGTTCGGGTTAGGGTTAGGGTCATTAGGGTTATTGTTAGGGTTTATGTTTAGGGTTAGGGTTAGTCATATTAGGGTTAGAGTTAGTCAAGTTAGTTTTAGAGGTTAGGTTTAGGGGTTAGGGTTAGGGTTAGGGGTTCAGTTTAAGTTTAGGGTTTAGGGTTAAGTTTAGCGTTTTGATTAGGGTTAGGGTTAGGATTAGGGGTTAGGGTTAGGGATGGGGGTAGCATTTAGGGTTAGGGTTAGGGGTTAGGGTTAGCGTTAGGTTTAGGTTTAGGCTTAGGGGTTACCTTATGTGTTAGGGTTAGGGTTAGGGATGGGGTTAGCATTTAGGCTTAGGGGTTAGGGTTAGGTTTAGGTTTAGGCTTAGGGGTTACCTTATGTGTTAGGGTTAGGGTTAGGGATGGGGTTAGCATTTAGGCTTAGGGGTTAGGGTTAGGTTTAGGTTTAGGCTTAGGGGTTTCATTATGGTTAGGGTTAAATTTGGGTTTATTGTTAGTCATATTAGTGTTAGCGTGAGCGTTAGTCAAATTACGGGTAGGGGTTAGGGTTAATTTTAGGGTGTAGGGTTAGGGTTAATTTTAGGGTTAGGTTTAGGGTTAGCGTTAGAGGTTTGGGTTTGGGTTAGGATTAGGATTAGGTTTAGTCGTAGTAGGGTTAGGTTTACGGTTAGGATTAGGGGTTAGGGTTAGCGTTAGTCATATTAGGGTTAGGGTTAGGATTATGGTTAAAGGTTAGGGTTAGGGATAGTATTAGGGTTAGGGGTTAGGGTTAAAGTTAGGGTTAGGGTTAAGTTAGGGTTAGGTTTAGGGTTTGGGTTAAGTTAGGGTTAGGTTTAGGTTTAGGGTTAGGGGTTAGGATTAAGTTTAGTGTTTCGGTTAGGTTTAGGGTTAGAGTTAGGGGTTAGGGTTAGGGGTTAGGGTTGGGGTTAGGGTTTAGATTTATGGTTAGCGTCAGGGGCTTGGGTTTGGGTTAGGGTTAGGATTAGGATTAGGTTTAGTCGTAGTAGGGTTAGGTTTAGGGGTAGGATTAAGGGTTAGGGTTAGCGTTAGTCATGTTAGGGGTTAGGGATAGGATGAGGTTTAGGGGTTATGGTTAAAGGTAGGGTTTGGGTTAGGGTTAGTCATATTATCGTTAGGGGTTTGTGTTAGGGTTCGGGTTTGGGTTAGGGTTTAGGTTTAGGGTTAGTCATATTAGGGTTAGAGTTAGTCAAGTTAGTTTTAGAGGTTAGGTTTAGCGTTAGCGTTAGGGTTAGGGGTTAGGGTTGGGGTTAGGGTTAGGATTAGTGGTTAGGGTTTGGGTTTGGGTTAGGGTTAGTCATATTGTCATTAGGGGTTTATGTTAGGGTCCGGGTTAGCGTTAGGTGTTTGCGTTAGGGTTAGGGGTTTTGGTTTGGTGTGTGGGTTTGGGTTAGGTGTCAGGGATAGGGTTAGGGGTTAGGTTTGGTGTTAATGTTAGGGTTAGCGTTAGGGGTTTGGGTTAGGATTAGGATTAGGATTAGTCGTAGTAGGGTTATGTTTAGGGTTAGGATTTAGGGTTAGGTTTAGCGTTAGTCATATTAGGGTTACGGTTAGGGATAGTATTAGGGTTAGGGGTTAGGGTTAAGGTTGAGGTTTACATTTAGTGTTAGGGATAGGGTTAGATTTAGGGTTAGAGTTAGTCACGGTTAGGGTTAGGGTTAGTGTCGGGGTTAGGGTTAGGTTTAGGCTTAGGGGGTTAGAGACTGCAAAGTGGTGGGAGGCAAAGGTGAAGGTGAAAGCCGAGAAGGGTTGGGAGGCCAAGGAGAA
>NW_010308673.1:0-17780 GCF_000700745.2 Antrostomus carolinensis
GCAGGACCCCATGGTCTGAGCTGAGGCTGAAACCACCACACACCTGAAGGATGTCACATGAACTGTGTGTCCTGCACACGGCTCTGCCTTGGGACTAGCCATGAACATCAACTGATGTGATTGCCCATTGACTGCAGAGTCTTTTCCTCGGGAAACAACTATTTGTGCTGTGCTGTCTCTATTTGCTTCTGGATTGTCAGATGGAATGTGATGTGTGATGTCCTAAAAGGGTTGATTCATGGTTACCTGAAGGAGAGAGGCTGACACTGCTGCTTACAAGACTGTCTGAGGTGTCTGGGCTAATAGACTCTTCAGTCACAAGACAGTTGCCAGAGAAAGATCAAGGACTTTACTTGAAAATGAATTTTCAATGAAATGTGTTTCCTCCATCAGGTTGTTACAACCTTAATTTATTGACTTTCAGTTCATATTTTGGGCCTATACTTGTTTTCCTGAATGCTTAAAAATGGGAATGCCTGTGTGCATGCATTTGCCCAAAGTTTCTTCATGCTCTGAAGAGCAGGGACTTGGACCAGCTGCCTTCTGTGGAAAGCTGCTCCTTGTAATATGTTAAAAAATGTATTCAGTAACTGCTTAATATTCACCAATATTTAATAGGAACATCCTGTTATCCACCACAAGCTATGAACTTAGAAAACTGAGAACTAAATAGAGACCAGGAACTGTCCCAAAATTGACCTTCTGAATAACATTTCTTCTTGCTCACTACCCCAGATTCTCTTTTCTATAGCAGAGCAACATGACCATCTTACTTGCCCTCTGTATTTTTATAAATATGAAAAATTATCAGGATATTTTCAACTAGCTGTTAATAAAACCCTCTTTCTGATTTCTTGCAGGCTCCTTTGAAAAGTTGAGCCTCCCACAAAACCCTCTAGCAGTGATTTGGAAATCTAATGATGTGTTTGCTTCAGAGGTTATGAAAAAAAGTTCTTTGTGAGGGAGGGAGAAGGGGAAGGGAAGCTGAACTTTTGAAATCGGTCTCCTGCACTGAGGAAGGCCAGCTAGACCTAGGTTCATGAATAAAACTTGGTTTTAAGGAGCAAAGTCTCCAAGTAAAGGAAAAGACAAACTGTAATTGAGAGCTACCATGGCTCTTGAGGCCAACATCAGCAAAACTTTTGGTTCAGTACCACAGCCCAGGCTCAGTTGTGCTGTTGTAAAATAACTGAGACAGAACATTGCCATTTACCTCCTTTCTGAGTGCTCAGTATGAACACAGACAATTGCTCGTTGTGGGTGACTGTGACAGTTTTTCAGGGATGACAGTGCACAGGGAGGACATTACCCTCATCTTTATCCAAACCCATGAAAATCCCTCACCACAGAGTATTCTCATGGAGGAGCTGCTGATACTGCTTTCAGAAGGAAGTAAAAACATTAGGGCTTTGATCTGACAACTTTAAGACCAGATCTTTGCCCTTTTCACCCCTTCTATGCCATTCAGTTAGTGTCTTTTAAAGGCTTAAATGCTAGCCTCACATATTTACCTACAGCCACGCATCAAAATCAATACCTTTACTTTAAAATTCATTTGATGCATTACAGTATTGGAGAGTATTTCCAGTGGGAACACTGGGAAATTGGAGATCAGTTCACAAGTAAATATCTGAGGTCTGGTGCCAGAAGGCTAGTCTAGTTTCACAAGGACAACGTCATCATTTCTGCTTTTCTGTATGTCAGAATCATAACTGAACGATTCTTCCTCGTGATTATAAAGAAATCTGGCCGGGATCCTTTTCTCTTCTTTCTTTCAGTGGCAGCTTCTGGACTGTTAACACAGCTGGGGAAAAACCTAGTCTAATCAGGCTACAGAAGACCAAACGCATCCTTCAGCTTGGTCCCCTGGGTCATACAGAGCTCTTCTCTGCATTGTTCCTCCTGATGCTTCATCTAACTTGCTGTGCAAAAGAGGCTGCTCTAATTGCGTTTGCTTGCTACACCAATTTGTGTGGCAAACAAAGATTTTGCCATACTTTTCTGTACGCTGGAAATCTTAACAAAACACTTGTTCAACTAATGGCTTTTTCTCCCCCAACCTTTTGGGTCCAGCTGTTCATTTAACAAATAACGGTGTTGCTCTTTTCTTTTAGCACCCTCTAATAAACCAGAGTAAATTACTGGCTGACCTACTTACTGGGATTGCTTAAATAATCCTCAATATGGCAGGATAATGTGATGCCTTAAAATACAGGGCATGCAAGTTGCAAGTTAAAAGAAGAAATATTGAATGTTAATGAAAACACAATTGGGTAACATAATAGCCTGAGGGTTATTATGTTTCATATCTAACATTCCCCTCCCGGCCCCCTTTTTTTCCCTTTATCTGCAGAACTATTTTGTTCTCCCTTCTTGTGAATTAACTAATTCCCGAATCTCTGAATGAACTGGGCAAAATACTAATGATCTAGAGCTAAAATAAGAAGTTTTTTTAGAAAAGATAGATGTGCTTTCTATCTTTAAGAAGTAGCATGTTTTAAAGGGAGGGTGAAACGCATGCTTACATTACAGCATTTCCTGCTTTGTGCATTCTCTCTGCATCTCTGTGCCATTCCCAGCAACGACCCTATTGAAAGAAGAAAAAAATATTTCAGGAGTAAGGGGAAACAATAAGATACTACGGTTTCTTTTTTAAAAGGAAATGGAAATGGTTCAAAGTCAACAGTCTGGGCATTGTCTTCCAGATTTAGCAAAGCAGTTTAGTTAAATTCCACCTAATAAGCATTTTGTGCTACAGATTGTTATTGCACTGAATCTAAATTTCTCTAGATCAGGGATGACACAAACCTATATTCATATTTGTCTGTTTGGGACAATTTCTTTCAGTAATAAGTAAGATAGGAAAGAGAGATGCTATCCTGGCAAAATTCTCTGCTGATTTTTCTTTCTAGTTTTCTTTCTTCTTCCTATTATGTTGATTTGAGTCCCCATATTATAAAACATTAACATGTAGTGCACTGCTGCTTACCTATGTAAACAATTATCAACTAAATCTAAGGTTCATGTTTGACGGAGTTGCAGTTCAAATCTTGACAAGGATGAATCTACTTTTCATTATTTCTGCGTAGGCGTGCCAAGCACCCAGTGGTCTCTAACTGAGAGACCTTCAAGGTGAATGGATTCTTCATGACTTACCCTGTTTTATAATAGAGTTTGATCTGAAGTTCCTGAGCATGGCTGGGTTTCAGAGATGCTACACGCACATGCTAGTCATCACTTTGAATGTGTTACTTCATCACAAATCCATGAATAATGAGATTTCTAATTTCCACTGGGTTGGTTAAACAACCTCTTAGGATTTGGGCCACAGTCTCTATGCCACTGAAGACTTCCAGAGAATGTCTGGACGCGTTGCAACTCCAGCTCTGTAGAAGGCTTTGCTCATACCTATAGTCTTGTCTTAAACAAGGAACATTAATGACACAGCTAGGAATTCTCTCTACCTGGGTTTGCTGGATTTCTGATCTAACAGGAACAAGTGCCAGTCATCCTAAAAAAAATTAATGTCTGATCCAAGATGTTTTACTCTGCCAGAGGAAGGGCTGTATTGAATGAGAAGGACCTAGAAGGGAAACTGGGAGAAAACATGAGAGCAACTTGAAGTGGTTAGAAAAAATGTCTCAAATCTGCCTTAGCAACTTTCAACAAAAACTGGAAGCATGTGGATTAAATTGAAATTCTTGGTCTCTTCAGTGGCTGTGGAACAAGACTAAAAAGTACTTAGTGACAGCACTGTGAACTCTCAGCTTCTGATTCTAACCAGAAGTCACATTTATATTCACACAAGACAATGAGAAAAAAGGACTAGATAAAGAAGAACTTGGCTGTACTACAGAGGTTTGATAACTATCTGGTGGTGGTTGAAAAAAATGCAAAGAGAAAAGTCGTGGAGCTGGGTTTGTTCACAGGATGTCTTCACAGAGGAATTAGAATACAACTTCGCTTGCTTAATTTTAGGACCTATGTATTGCTGTCATATTGTCTAGGAGACTGTTAAATTATCTCATGAAGAAAGTGATGAAAGCTTTGTTATGAGTCACGTAAGACTGGACTGATAAAGCACTAGAAAATGTTACAGGAGCAATTGGGTATCGGCCCTAATTGGGAAAGGACTCTGGATTCAGCAATCTTTATTTTAATAGTGGAGACTGGGAGAGAAGAGAAAGGAAAAATAAGAAAAATACAAATGATGCCTTTCTCAGCTGCCTTTCTCCATCTGCTCAGGATCACAAGTGTCTAGTTAGCATTACTAACAGAAGTTACTGCAGCACCTAGCTCGTTGCTCAGCCAGAGGCACTAGAACAGAGTTGTTAAACCTAAGTGCCAAAACGATGCAAAAATCAGAGGGCAGATTAAAATCCACACCTCCTTTGCCTTAACAAATACTTCTTGCCTGCTCTTTCCTATCGTTTTTCTCTGGAATAATGGTCACAGAAAGATCTTGGTTAGATGTCCTTGTAGTGAGAACTACAAAGTCTGTTAATTTTTGACACTCTTCCTCTTGGTGTTTGTCTTCAGTGAAACACTGTGGAGATACTTGGGCTAACTGCAGAGCAGAAGGTGTAAATTAGCCTGGATGAATCTTTAAGTTGCACGTGCTTTATGGCTTTCAGGATCTGAGCTAGCTATTTACTCTGTGCTATGATGACTTTGGAAGCCACGACTCTCCAGCCTCCATCTTGCTGAAAGTGAGGTTTTTCCTACGGCATAGGCAGTTTGAGCCGGTTTGTTCCCAGCTTTTCTGTGTTCCACACTGAATGTGTGTTACTGGTTTTAGCACCATGAAGTTCTGGAAATAGCAGAAATCTTTCATTGCCTCATCATTTCTTATGCAGCAGGGTGTCTGTAAATGTAGCAGACATGCCAAATGAGAAGTGTTTCTTCAACCTAGGGTTGAAAGAAAAGAGGAGGAAGAGAGGATTTTCTCAGGAGTCACAGGAATGGGGTTTCTCACAATACTTGCAGTCTACTGAGACAGGTTCCTTCTTAATTTCCATACCAGAGGTCAACAGGTGGAAGATCACGTCTCTCAGTGGGAAAACCTGCTCTGAGACTCTCCTTCCAAGTGGTTTGAAAGGGTGTGGTTGTATGTGCAAGTCCCAGCAAGTGCAAGCTGCACTTCTTGACTTGACTGGGCACCCTCTTGAAGTCTTCAGGAGTAAGACAATGCCATATCTGAAAGGAAGCAGGCAGAGAAGGTAGTATTTAGAGCTTTTTCAGGTCTGTGGACAAGATAAATTAATGCACTGGGAACCAGAGAAGGAATGTAAGGGAAAAAGAAACACAAATTAAGTAGTCAAAAGACTATGGTTCTATGTTGAGGCTGGAAACTTGCTAGGGTGTCCTTTGGGCTCACGATGGCTGTGGACTCCAGTGGTGTTTCCCGTCATATCACGCTAGAGTCTATCCAAATGGATAGTGTGTATAATCCCCAGGATACTGTAAGGGACCTAAACCTGTAGTTTGTCCATCTCTTGTTTTCCCTTAGAGCAGGTGTGTCCTAGGCTTCATGTATAAATTGTGAGATGTCTCCTTCTAAGACATTTGTGTTGTAGTTGTGAGAGAAGGTAGAGAACTCCTTTGCTGCTCCACAAGGGACTGTTCTGCAGTGAAGTGTGTGTCTTCACAAAGAAGGAATAAAACATGCTCTGGCAAGGAATTCCTCCTACGAGGTGGGTGTAGTGGCCCATAAAAAATACGTTTATTCTGAAAAAGTTCCCATTGCCACATGGACCCAGGGGCATAATTACAGCTTAAGGGCTACATAAGGGAGGGTGTTTGAATGAGCAACATTTCCCAGGTGAACACAGGAATCTGGCTCAAGAAAGCTTGAGCTGTGCAAATTAGACCTCATTTTGTCCAACATGTGAAGCCCTAAAATGTTATTGGAGCACCTGGAAAAGGATCACAATCTCTAAAATCAGGAGAGACAAAAGATTCTTTTGTGACCCACATAAAAGCAAAAGGTTTTTTCTGACCCATGCTTGTCTTCCTAAAGTAACCAGTCTGGAACCTTGTGCAAATAGTTTCTAAAAGCCCTGGGAACTCAGTGTCTGCTAGTTCGAGGAGATGAAGCAGAGCACTAATTTGGTAGCCCTTATGAGGCTGGTAAAAATGGTGTAAAAAGATGATCCTTGGTGTGTTGTGAGGGAAAATTCATGTTTGCTGTGACCTAATCTCTTGTGCTCAACAGTCCAATGATTCCATTTAACAGCTGGAAGGAAGTGAAGAGTGTTTGGTCTTAGATGCAAGAAGATATTGACCCTAAGAATTGGGAGGGCAAGCCACAGGCACCAGAGATGTTGTGTATGAGTTTTGTCTATTCCAGTTTTCAACCGAACATGATTTTACACCTTGACAGTTTGAGATTTTTTAATGCCCCCAAAAAATCTTTACTCTACAGTATTGTAGCTGTCTATGGCATCTGGACATGGAACACTGTCATTTAATACACAGTGTAGCAGAAGTTGGGCACTCTTCTCTTATTTTCAGTGCTGCTGCTCTTCATTGGAGACCATGTAGTTATCTGGGCCTGGAAATCTGTTTGCTGTGGGTTGCATAAGCACCAGGCTCCTGTTCTGAATGGCTCAAATCTTTCTGTTTAAATAAAAAGTCAGACAGAAATAGGGAGTGAAGGGACTAGTTCCAGAGAGATGCAGAGCTGGATAAGTCTGATCTTTACTCCAGAGCTTTGCTGACTTGGCCGTGCTATGGCTCAAACTGTCCAGGGAGCAGCACCAGCCTCTGCCAGGGTACGATGCAGTTGCGGGCAGAAATGCAACAAATCAGGCAGCAGACGGGATGCAGAGTGAAAACAGCATTACTTCATCAGAGCTGACAGAGTTTGATGCGGCACATCAGCAGCTGGAAGGGCCAGGAGGCATTTCTTTTTCACTGGACTGCTGATGTCAACCTGGGTAGCAGATGCTCCAGCTACATTACAGAGACAGAATAGAAAAGGTCTTGCTTCCTCATGATATCTGCTTGCTAATTTTACTGGTTTCCCCATGTCTTCTCAGCTTTCTCTTATGTTACACTGAGACCACTGTGATTTTCACACAGAAAAAGTGAAAACCTGTACAATCCTAGTTGTGCATCACTTTTCTTATAGAGAGGCAGGATTGGCAGGAAAATGGAGGTTAAGTGTTTGCTCTTTCTTACTTTCACAGAATCACTGACTGTTGGGAGTGGGAAGGGACCCACAAGGATCATCAGTCCAACTCCTGTCCCTGCACAGGACAATCCCAACATTCACACCATGTCCCTGAGGGCCTTGGCCAAATGCTGCTGGAACCTTGTCAGGCTTGGTGCCATGAGCACCTCCCTGGGGAGCCTGTTCCAGTGTTCCACCACCCTCTGCCTCAAGAACCTTTTCCTCATGGCCAACCTCACCCTCCCCTGCCACATCTTCCTGCCATTTCCTCTGCTCCTGGCATTTGTTGGTGGCCAGAGAGAAGAGATCAGCGCCTGCCCCTCCTCTTCCCCTTGGGAGGAAGTTCTAGACCCCCAGGAGATCTCCTCTCAGTCTCCTCTTCTCCAAGAGGAGAACAAACCAAGTGCCTTCAGCCTCTCCTCACACCCTTCCCCTCTAAACCCTTCCCCAATTTTGTGTCCCTCTTCCGGACACTCTCCAGAGCAGCTTTAGATCCTTTTTGTACTACACACCTGCACAAATGCACATATTGCAATCCAAAGATGGATGTTCTTCACTCAAGATTCATACCGTACTTTAATTGTGCCTTGTACAGTCAGATTATATTAAATTATATGATGCATGAAATGGCAGACAGAAGCATTCTGTGGGGACTGTCACTTAGCAGTGGCAATCCTATCCAAACATTGGAAGGAATGCGTAGGTTGTAACCCTTCATAAACCCTGGGTCTCGCTGGGATCTAAATCTGACATGCACAGAGTAAAGAATTGCTACACTATAAATAAACTGAGGTAACTGGAGAAAGCTCAAGTGCTGACCTTCCTCTGTTTTGGACTGCCACTGTCCCAACTCAAGGAATTCTATTCTGAGCTTGCCAGTTAATACATATTCATACTGCTTATTGAGTGAGACAACACCCTGGCTATTAAATCTCCTCCTCGCTGATGGGTTTGGAGTTGTTGCTGTGGCTCTTAAGCAAAATATGCAATTTTTACTTTCCTTTTACTTGGTCTCTTGGAAGTTGTTTTAGCATGTTCAAGGTTTTTTTTCTTTTGATATCATGGCTTGGCTAATCTCAGTATGTTACTATTAAAGTACAGCCTGGAGAAAATCTTTGGGTTAGGGTGCCATAGCAGCAGGCACTGTTAACTGCATCTCTGTGGTGCTTTGTTCTTGCAAACTTGCTCTTGCAACACACGACACAAAGAATGACAGAAGAGAGACACAGAAGTCACTTGCCCTAATGGCCCAGAAAACAATCAGCAGAGCCAGATCGAGTCCAGCTTCTAGACCTGGACCTTAGCTCATTGGACTGGGAGGCCACTGGATGCCAACAAATCAGGTGTGGTCATCCCGGAGGTGTGTTTGGGCTTCTGGATTTGAATGAGCTGCCAGCTATGGTGTGGGAGACGGATAAGGGAAATGTTTGATGGTGACGATGTGATTCAGCAGCAGAGGGAAATTCCTTGTGTCCCCTCCTAAATACTTGGGGAACTCCAACAAAAAGAGGAGAGAGACTTTTTCCTTCTCCCATCCTAGCCAAAAAAACGCCCCTTGCTGACTCACTTTCAGCCTGTGGTTTATTTGTGAATAAACAAACTGAGGTGTGGAAATTAGTTACCGATCAACTGGGGTTTTGTTCCTGTTCTTGGTCTCTTGGATGGCTGTTGGTTTTCTAATCTGGAAGGACTGTAGTAAACAAGTAAGAGGCAGTTCCTTTGTTTATGTACCGTTTGCACCTGTCTGTGGCTTTCGGTGTGAAAATCAGCCGTTCCCTGGGGAACCCAACTGAGCAAAAACCTTCACAGCAAAGTGCTTAGAAAAAGCAAAGAAGAAATGCAGACTTGGGTTGGGACAGGTGGGTGAAAACTGGTTTTTAATTTACCCTGATATTTCTTCAACCACCTAGGAAAGAGTTAAACGCCAGAATCTCCTGATCTTCTTTTCACCTCCCAAGGTTGTGCCTTACAATAAGAAATGGAGTGATAGATCAAGGGGTGATGGCTTTAAACTGGCAGAGGGGAGATGCAGATGAGATGTGAGGAAGAAATTCTTTGTTGTGAGGGTGGTGAGACAGTGTCCCAGGTTGGCCAGAGAAGCTGTGGCTGCTCCTCCCTGGAAGTGTTTAAGGCCAGGCTGGATGAGGCTTTGAGCAACCTGGTCTAGTGGAAGGTGTCCCTGCTGCTGGCAGGGGGGATTGGAACTGGATGAGCTTTAAGGTCCCTTCCAACCCAAACCAGTCTGTGATTCTTTGAAACCCAAAGAATTAAGGGAACTGAGCAGCATCTGATAAGACCTAAAAGGAGAACCTGCCGGGTTCACCTCCACCACGAATGATCTGCTCCATCACATCATGCTAGGGGGTGAGGATGGGACAAGCAGATCCCACCTCCGTAGGTCCCATCTCAGTTACAACGTAACGTGCTCCGGGCCAGCTACGGGAGAGGGACTGACATTAATGGAGCTTTCTCCTCCCTCTCTGGCGGAGTTTTGCAGAGAGATGGGAGGTGGAGGGAAGGAGCTGGTCTCCGTGCAGTCAGACCGTGCCTCCTCCCTGCTATTTTCTCTTCAGCTTCTATGTTGTTGCTCTACTGCAGTGCTTGGTCTGAGCTGCTGCTGGAGCAGCTCCCTCATTGCCCACTGCCCAGGTGCAAACTCCAAAACTCATACAATTTACCTTAAAAAAAAAAAAAAAAAGTCACAAAAGGATTTATTTAACGTGTGCTCTGGAGTTTGTTATAGTGTCTGTACTGCGTGATCACAGTGCTTTTTGTTTAACCCTATTGAGAAGAGGGGACTCCAAAGCCAGCTCTTTTATGAAACTTAATGGTTAGACCCCTCCTCCTTCTGGCTTTCACCCCTCTCCTCACTGTCTGTCACCCCAAGAGTGAGCAACGTTTTCATAGTGTCAGTTGTGGAGGCATCATGTGGGGGTGCCTACCTAATGCCACCTTGGCTAAGGTGGAACAAGGGAGTCAGTGGCCACCCCTGTCCAGTTCCCCACAGAAATGAGATCAAATAGATGCAGCTCCAGCACTGCAGTGAGTCCTCTCCTTCATGAACATTTCAGTACAAATGATTCTGAAAATTAAAGCCTTTCATAAACCTGCCCCAGCATCTTTGGAGATTTCACTTTGGCCAAGAGTGAGGTCTAGGAGTTATATTTAAGATGCTGAACACTTGCCTAGAGCAGCCTCATCCTTTTTAATCACATAAGACTGTCTCAAGCTTTAAACTTTTTTGAGATAAAGCATGCTTATGTTCAGGTTGACTTCTTCATATACTTGCAGGCTAATTTGTAGAACTATTTTAGCTGGAAAAATGAAGGTAGTTTTGTCAATGTTAACATTTATTTGTAAAAAAAAAAAGAAAAAAAAGAAAAAAAAAAAAGAATCAATACCTTAGGGGTTTGGCACAGGACTTTGAGGTTTGGCAGGGAAATATTCCTGGAGTCAAGGAGGTGTTTTTTGCCGTACCTGCAAAAATCCTGCCCAATTTCATTGTTTTATAAGACTCTGAAAGTTCCTATTCCTGCATGTGCAGTAGAACTTGCTAGAAGCCCTGCTCTGCTGCTGTGTGAACACTAGATTATATTCCCACACCCCACTGAACCCTGAAGTCCTTTAGCAGGCTGGAGACTGAAAATATGGTCGTTGGGTTTTGAACAGCACTAATTTGGTTTTGGAGCCCTGGCATGAGCATTCCCAGAAGAGGACCAACATTTCCTGCCTGTGCTTTGTGGAAAGTTCAACCTCTCTTCTACAGAGCAAGAGATCTGAGGCCCAGGGTCCTGTGTCAGGGAGATCTGGCACATGTCACTTGATAGAATCACAGAACCACAGAACCATAGTGGTTGAAAAAGACCTTTAAGATCATCAAGTCTAACCATAAACCCAACGCTGCCAATTCTCTCTAAACCATGTCCCTGAGCACCTCGTCTGCCTGTCTTTTAAATCCCACCAGGGATGGGGACTCCACCACCTCCCTGGGCAGCCCCTTCCAATGCTTGACCACCTTGTTGGTGAAGAAGTTTTTGCTCATATCCAATCTAAACCTCCCTGGGCACAACATGAGCCCATTTCCTCTTATCCTGTCCCTTTGTTCCTTGGTTGAACAGACCCACCCCCACCTCTCTCCACCCTCCTCTCAGGGACTTGGACAGAGCCAGAAGGTCTCCCCTCAGCCTCCTTTTCTCCCTGAAAAGAGAAAAGTGTCCCTGCTGATGGCAGGGGGGTTGGAACTGGGTGAGCTTTAAGGTTCCTTCCAATCTGGGATTCTATGATTCTATGATTGTGAGGTGTTAAAGGACACTTAGCCTAGAATTAGGAAGGAGAGGGGAGCATCTCAGACCCCACAGTCTATCCAATAGCCAATTTCCCATTTATTTTCTTTGATTTCAAATCATATTTCCTCCTTTTGTTGTGTAGAAGGGGACACATGGGGAAGGAGGGTGGCTGGAAGTGGCTGCTCAGACTGTTCCAGGAACATGCCAACCAGAAGCAACCTCTGAATTCCACAGTCTGTAAGCACAAACTTTTCTTGTTATTTCCTCCTTTTTCTCTGCCAGATCCTCCTCCTTCCCTTCTCTTGTGTGCCTTCCCATTTCCCTCCTTGTCCATTGATTTTTCCCTGTGGGTACCAGTGGCCAGGAACAGACTGGTTCTGAAATGCATCAGAGCTTTAGGAGCTTGTACCTGACCAGCTTCTAAATTATCAGTTTGCTGAGGAGACGATCACTTCTTTGACTTTGTTCATCACAGTGAATTGTTTGTCCATCCCGTGACATTTGTTTGTCAGTCTTTTAACTCTGTAAGCTTTGCTTGGTAATCTCAGAATCACAGAATGGTTTGGGTTGGAATGGACCTTAAAGCTCATCCAGTCCCACCCCCCCCTGCCAGCAGCAGGGACACCTTCCACTAGACCAGGTTGCTCAAAGCCTCATCCAACCTGGCCAAGAACACTTCCAGGGAGGAGCAGCCACAGCTTCTCTGCCCAACCTGGGACACTGTCTCACCACCCTCACACCAAAGAATTTCTTCCTCACATCTCATCTCCATCTCCCCTCTGCCACTTTCAAGCCATCACCCCTCGTCCTGTCACTCCCTGCCCTTGGCCAAAGTCCCTCCCCAGCCTTCCTGGAGCCCCTTCAGGTACTGGGAGGCCACTAGAAGGTCTCCCCAGAGCCTTCTCTTCTCCAGGCTGAACAGCCCCAACTCTCTCAGCCTGTCCTCACAGCAGAGCTGCTCCAGCCCTCGCATCATCCTTGTGGCCTCCTCTGGACTCATTCTAACATGTCCATGTCTTTCTTGTGTTGGAAACCCTAGAAATGGAGGCAGCACTGCAGGTGGGGTTATAACATGGGGTGACAGACAACGCAATAACCCGCATCGCTAGCAGTTCGCTTTTCTCTTCCCTTGAGATTCAGCTTTTAAGTCCATGTGGCAAAACCCCAGCCATTGCTCTCCTGAAGCACACCCAGTCCCCATGTGTTTCTTCTTCTGCGTGCATTCTGATGCAACAGCCACCACCGCTGTTAGCTCTGCCATGATCATCCTGCCTTCCCACTACTTCTTTTATAAGCTCAGGTGGTTTCAGAGCTCAGTGTGGTTGTTCCCCTGGGGCTAATGCAGAAAGGCAGAGTCATAAACTTAAATCAGGAAGGATGACTGTTATTGCCTGGGTCTGTCCTTCCCATCTAGCAGAGGGCACAAAGCATCTTTCTCTAAGTCTTGAATCGGGTCTTGTAACTAGTGGCTGAAGTAGAGAATGGCCTCGCTATCTCTCTCCACCGACCACGAGAGGACAGCAGAGCAAATTCTGGAGCTCATCAGCAGGCTGTTTACCCTGGAATAATATTTTCTCACGTGCTAAAATTACTTAACGCTTTAAAGGCAGACAAAACCCGTAAATGAAATAACATTTTAATTGCAAAATTATAAGTAGAGTAGTGACCTTAATACTTTTGGATTCTGCCATTAGCTGTCTCCTGACAAGAAACAGGAATAGCATTACACAAAGTAATATGTCAGTGTAGAAATTTGGATATTGCAAGTGTCCATCATGCCCATGTACACGTTATTATCTACCCTTACTTTGTTCAGACTCATCCACAACATCTGGCCTAAGTAGTAACCCCTCACTCTCTTGAAAGGTGCAAGTAGGATGTTTTTGTTCCTATCCACATCTGGACTATTCTGCATCTGGAACTCCATAGCTTCCAGCATGACCAAGGATGTGCATGGCAGCCTGCGCTACACGCGTGGCACAGAACAAAGGCTCCTCCTCACCACTTGGCTCTGGGTTGGTGACAAGGTCTCGGGTTTTATTTTAGGATATGAACTGGAAAAGCATTATTCTTTCAAGACTCTCAAAGCATGCCCTGAACATTAGCAACACTAAACTCTACTTAGGATTTCTGATGGCATATAACTTGGTGGCAATGAAGTCTTCTGCAGTTTAATTCTGTAATGTGTGCAAGATGGAATCCTTCCCAAGGACAAGCGTGTGCAGTCTCACTCGGTGTGAGGGATATTTGCTGTGCCTGCAGGGCAAATTACAGAACCCAATTTGTCCTAGATGTATAAACCAGCCTTCTGCTTCCCAGAAATGTTATCAGAAATATAATCACATAGCTGTGTGTGATGGTTTGACCCACAGTGGGACCATGCGGTCCTGCATTCACTCCCCCAACCCGGTGAGATGGGATGGGAGACACAACAAAGGGGACACAGGATTAGGGATGAGGACAGGGAGGGCTCACTCACCAGTGACGGGCACGGACAGCCGCCACTTGGGGAAGAAAAATCCATTTAATCCCTGGAAAATCCCCTGAGTAGACATAACAACCACATCTGACAGCACCTTCCCCCACCCCTCCCTTCTTCCCAGGCTCCAATCACTTTGCTCCCCATTTCTCTCCCTTCCCCCTCAGCGGCACAGGGGACAGGGAATGGGGGTTCAGTCAGTTCATCTCTGCTGCTCTTCCCGACATGAAAGTCCAGGAATAAGATGTTCCAGCACGATCTTCCCATGGAATCATGGACCTCTTAGGGCTCAGCTCCTGGCTGTGACATGGGGACATCCATGGGCTGCAGACTCACACCCCACTCTGGGGGTCCACCCCTGCTCTGTCAGTGAGTGACTCTCAGGGTCACAATTCCAGTCACACTTACCTCAGGCTCAACTTCTCTGCTCCAGCGTGGAGTTCTACATGCTCTACACATGGGTCTCTGTTCTGCCATTGAATCTCTATGGGTTGCAGGAGACCCCATTTACTTTTTCCTACTCCACGAGTGTTGAACTGTGTATCTGAGGTTCTGTCTCCCCCTCCTCCTCCTTCCTCCTGGCAACGAAGCTCTCTCTTTGTTTAGGCTGATGGTCTTTTGTTCAGGTCAATGGCCTCTCCTCCAGGTTCTCTCCACCTTCTCCTTTCCAGGCCAGTCCTTCCCCTCACACATATGGATTCTCAGAGGCGTTTCTCTGGTGCTCACTGGCCCAGCCTGGGCTGGGGGGTCTCCACCTTGGAGCCAGGGGAGCTTTTTGCTCTCACAAGATGGCCCCTTCCCCCTCACCCGCTGACACACACACACACACACACACACACAAACCCAACACACTGTGTTTTTAGAAGACCCCTAAATAACACAAGCTCTGCCAATAGGATCCCAGTTTTAACTGAACTCTGAAGCCCAAGAGCTCTTGACTGACACACAGGGTGGTGATAATACTAAACCCTTGTAGAAAGCTTATTGACTTTTCTCTGCGTAGTTTTATTTTCAATTACAGAATCAATCAAATCTGGAAAACCATTGTAGGAAAATAGTCTCTTCATTGACAAAAACAAAGCTTTGAAGAACATAATCTAGTTTTTTATAGCACTGAACTTCTCCATTTAACACTGGGTTTAGTTTTGCCTTGTGAAAACCAGCCATGCTGGCCCCTTGCTTTTCACAGGGAGTTTAACTCAGCATGACCCAGAGCTTGAGCCTCCTTTATGGAAGAAAAATAAACATTTTTCTTTAAGAGAGAAAAAAACAATGTTTCTTTGTGACTGCTCAAAGTCATATCATCATCTTGCAAATCATGATGGAAAGGGATGTGTGACTCACTCCCTTTTTTTAGGTCCCTCTGATACAAAATATTCAGCTTATGTTATAAAACCCTTTGCAAAGAGGTGCTCCTTGTTAAGAAAGGGAAAAGCTGATAATGTGAACGCCCCTTACACATAATGAGTCATGAGAATGCAAAGGCTTGTACCAGAGCTACATGACTTCAGGGAGCTTTGGGTTGAGCAGGGAAATCCATGTTTTCTTCAGCACTCATTGAAATGCAGCCCATCCCTGTAGCAGCAAGACATCGTAGAGGATTGGGTGGCCCCTGGAAAGTGAGGTACCCATGGCCAGGCAGCGTCCACATCACAATGGGTGCTTATAGCTGCCCTTATTGATGGAGAGTAGAGGGGACTGTGAACCCTCACAACCTCAATAACAACTCCTGCCAGGGCTGGGAGGGATGCTGACAAGCTTGTCTCTAGAGGCTTATATTGGACTGTGCCAAAGTCCAAGATGTGACTGGGGCTTCTGCTCAGGCTCAGAGGAGGTTATCTGAACTCTCCCTCAACAGAGTATCATAGAATCATTAAATGCTGTGAGCGGGAAGGGACCCACAAGGATCATCAGTCCAACTCCTGTCCCTGCACAGGACAATCCCAACATTCACACCATGTCCCTGAGGGCCTTGGCCAAATGCTGCTGGAATCTTGTCAGGCTTGGTGCCATGAGCACGTCCCTGGGGAGCCTGTTCCAGTGCTCCACCACCCTCTGCCTCAAGAACCTTTTCCTCATGGCCAACCTGTAAACGTGATCCTTCCTGAGCTAACAAGTTGTTGAGTTTGCATGGCAGTCTAAGACATGCCCAGATTTCCACTCAAGCCTTAAATTGAAATACTTAGGCTTAGAAAAGTTTTAATTTGAAGCCTTGGATGGGCTCTGTCCCTTCACATGATTAACAGAAAGAGACATGAATCACAGACTCATTTTCCCCAGGGTGCCAAAAAAGTCTCTCAGGGAATAGGGGACAACCTGAATCATAGCACTTGTTGGCCACAGAGTCTGAATTTCCAGCAGGCAAACGGGAAGCTGAAGTCAGAAAGCATACTGCCATAGTTTGACGCCTTTTTGCTCTCCAGGAAGGAGAGTGCATGAACAAGAGCAATTAGCATGTGCTTTGGGCTCCATCTGACATCAGCTATCTCCCCCATAACACAATGATCATTAGGTATGTGTATCTTATTGTCCCTCCTCCCCATTCTGCAGCTGCTGCTGGTTGAGCCTTTCTTGGTTCACAAAGTCTTTACATTTTTGAAATTTTGTCTCCAAAACTAAATTCTGCCTGGAAGGACTGGAGCAGATTTGGTTCCGTGGCTCTGTGGTAGCCTCCTTGCACTTTTCTGCCTGTCTCACTGGCTCCTGGGGAAGGGGACTGTGTGATTTACATTTATTTCTGCAAAGCTGTTAAGTTTCTTAACAGCATTTTTAAGCTAAGACCTGATTCAATTGGCACCTGGTATCTAAGGGAAAGGCATTTGGGGCACTTCCAAACATTAAGATTGTAAATGTTACCACTGAGCACAGTAACGTGGAGGGGAAAGGAGAGAATGAAGACAGGGTCACTGCTCTGTTGCTTTTGTTGGTGTCTTCTTTTAGACACAACCATCACAATGGGCTATGAAGATGATGAGGGGCTGGAGCATCTCTCTGATGAGGAAAGGCTGAGAGAGCTGGGTCTGTTCAGCCTGGAGAAGAGCAACTGAGAGGGGATCTGATCAATGCTGACCAATACCTAAAGGGTGAGTGTGGAGAGCATGGGGCCAGACTCTTCTCAGTGGTGGACAGTGATAGGAAAAGGGGCAATGGGCACAAACTGGAATACAGGAAGCTGCAGCTGAAGATGAGGAGAAACTTCTTGACTGTGAGGGTGCCAGAGCCCTGGGGCAGGCTGCCCAGAGAGGGGGTGGAGTCTCCTTCTCTGGAGGGATTCAAACCCGCCTGGACACCATCATGTGCAACCTGCTGGAGATGGACCTGCTTTGGCAGGGGGGTTGGACTGGATGATCTCCAGAGGTCCCTTCCAACCGCACCACACTGTGTGGATGTGGTTAATTCTTTGCTTTGAGCTGTGTATGAGGAGTGGTGTGTATTTGTATGCCTGACAGCATAAGCCTAGTTTAGAGGTAAGAAACTGGTGGCAGAGGGGTGCAGAGCAACTTGTCTTAAGCCACACAGCTGGTCAGTGTGTCCAGCTTCTTGTCCAGCTGTCCAGCTTCCCAGTGTGATGCCCTTCTGATACCAGAGAGGTTAGTAATCCTGCCTGGTGGGAATGAGCCTGCCCTGAAGAGTATCTGTTGGGGGTTCCAATGGATCACAATACAATCTGGTGCCTAGAAACTCCCTGCTATCAGAGTAGCTCCAGGGTCTAATCTGGACCCACCATGGATGTCCCACATGAGGTTCTGACCCATGTTCACCTGCACAGGTTTAAGACGACACTAATGTTGAATGTTCAACTGCTGGATGGGACTGGCCATGACCCAAAATGCAGGCGGAA
>NW_010308674.1:0-370 GCF_000700745.2 Antrostomus carolinensis
CTCTCCTCTCCTCTCCTCTCCTCTCCTGTAACAAGGAAGGAGTTGGGTTGGCTGTAGCTCTGATGGATGGAGGGAGGGAGGGAGGGAGGGAAGGAGCATGGTGCAGAGCTCGGGGAGAGTAAGGAGGAGGGTGTCGGGGGCGCAGGGTTCCGCCTGGATATCTCCCTGTGAGTGACAGCGAGGAACGTGCAGTGCTGAAACTAACGTCCCGAATGGACTTGAAATTCGGCTGCGGAGCTGAACCTTTCCAGGGACGGTATCTAATAATATAAAAGAGTCTTACTGCGGTGGGATGCTGACAAATACCTGGTGTTTGGTGGTTTTGCCTTCGTTGTTAAAACAATAGCGTGTCAGGTTATGGCTGGGGGGG
>NW_010308674.1:412-20468 GCF_000700745.2 Antrostomus carolinensis
TGAAAAAAAAATAAATTAAAAAATTGATGAACATAATATATTCACAGAGAGAAGGTGTGAAGGGAGAGTACCATCCCTCCCTCAGTGATCTCAGACATGAGTTCATACTATAGAAAACATACCTCTACTATGTTAAACATGGTAATGTTCCCTTAGGGTTAAATTGTTATGGAATCTGCGTATTAATTTGATCGTTCCCTCCTCCTGTCTGTATCCTTCCAGCATCTCCGTCGCCAGCCAAGCAACGAGCAAAAATGGACGACATTGTGGTGGTAGCCCCAGGAACCCAGTCCTCCCGGAATGTCAGCAATGATCCAGATGTCATAAAACTGCAGGAAATTCCAACTTTCCAGCCACTTTTGAAAGGTAAGTGATTGTTCTTCTGTTGTTAAAGGCCTTTTTTTGTACCTAATGGAGTATGTGCTTTGTGTGTCCTGAGCTTCCTACTGAAGTTCACATTTCTGTCCATATTTTTCACTACCCCCTTTTTTTTAAACTTTACTTTCTTTTGTTCTTCCGTAATTATTCCCAGTGTTCTAAATGATGGGTGAACTGGTTTAGAGGTGTGCTTGTAATGTTCTCTGCAGTGGAACCAGCTACGATGGAGACAGTACAGTTCCAAGTATGCCGCTTGCCCAGTACTGCTGGTTCTTGAGAGATACTGTGTTACCTTCTAATATATAATGGACCTCAGGCTCCAGTTTTGCTCTAGGCTCTTGAAAACATTCTGGGCGTTCCTCTCTTGGAGTCATAGCTACTTTTGTATGGATTCAGTTGATTGAAATCAAGGTATCTTGTGGGGATTTCAAACCTAGAGCAGATTCTGTTCTTGTTTTTGGAGGTGGGGGTGGACTGAAGCTTGCGGGGGTCCTTAAACCCTGTGTTGACAACATCCCTTTATATCAGTGGACTTCTTAAATTTCCACTGCGTCTTTCTTTCTTTGTTTCTTTCCCTCCCAGTCATCTTTTCTTTCTTCCCTTGCATTCTTTGTTCCTTCTATTCTCTTCAAAGGGAAGTGAAGATTTAAATCAGAGTTGTCAAGCCTACAGTTTACCAGAAACTGTTTGTGTATTTTGTGGCCTGGCTTCTCGCTACCTCTTTCTGGAGACTGTGCAGCATTCTTAGTATCTGAAAGTCCATTAGGAAGGAAGATGTCTGTAGCAGCCTGTACCAATTAATTAGGTGAAATCAGCTTGCTTCTGGGCTTCTCTCCTTGGAACAGTGTGGGTCAGCAAACTGGTATGAACGTGCTGTGTAGTGGACACTCAGTGAGGCAATGGTTTTTTTGAAAATGTGAGGGCTACTGTGCATGCGTACATTGGCTGCAGCACCTGCTCATGCCTTGTAGGCCTGCTGGGACAGAGAGGAAGGAGCTGGGATGTTTAGCCCTCCCTGTACTGGAAGAAATGATGTGATCTTGTACAGCTGAGGGTTTAGGCACTACTGGTTGGAGTGTCAGTGATTCATGCATGGCTGCTGGGAAGATACGGCAGCCACTTTGCCCTGCAGGCATCACTAGAAGTCAAAGTAACATCACAACATCACTTTGTGGACAGGAACTTTTTACCTTTTGTGTGTGTGTCTGCTGCATGAGGACCCTGGAACATGACTAGAACTTGTTGACACACTATGATAGCCCAACAGACCAACTATTTGGCATTTTATTGGGTCCTGCTGGATGGGGGTCTAGATGTGCGCAGTACTGACTACTGTTCACAGCAGAAGGGGCAGAAAGATGGGGAGGCTGCTACACTGGAGAAAAGCAAACATGGATATTTTTGGGGCTGGTGCTGCAGTCCCTGTTGGCCAAGGAGAGTGTGTGTAGGTTATACACTTTTTTTTAAAACTTTACAGTGGGTGATGTTGTAGAAGCCTGTATTTGATTTATTTCTGACACTTTCACTGCCATTTTAGAATGGACTATAAGATTGCTGATGTTGGCGCAGCGTTCACGTCAGCAGTAGGCTGGGTTGTTACCTGTGAGCAGAACATGATTTGCCTGAGTCTTGCCTTGTACAAAAGGCAGAACCAGGATCTTGCCAGTGGTAGTTCAGAATGTAAATGCTGGAACTCAAATCCACAAAAGAAATGAGGAAGTTTTAATCTGAGAGGCCAAATTTAGAAGATGCATTAACATCTGGCACCGAAGTTGTTGAGTATGTATAAGAGCACAGTGACAGAGTTTCAGTTCCACCCGGCCTCAAGCTGTGGTGAGCAAACCTGTGTTCCATAAGGGCTGTGGAAGCCTTGGGAAGCGGGGCTGGTGATCACTTCCAGAGGTGATGTTCCTGTATGGGTGTTGAGGGTCAAGGATACGAGGCTTCAGGTGGGAAGTGAGAAAGAAGAGACAGCAGCAGCCCTGTGGCTGAGATAGAAAGGTTGGAAGGCACTGCCTTAGATGGCCAGTCCAGGCCCTTTAACTGCTAAACATCCATGTGTTAAAGTTGTTTGATGGGAAGTCGTCTTGGTCAGTGAGTTGCTTTTGCTGGTCTTACTTCGGACCTGAAGCTGCTGTATAGGTATGATATAAACCTTTTCTATTGCTAGCACTTGGCCTGCTGAGAGTTTCCCTCCAGTCCCTTGACATGTGGTGACATCTGGTGAGTGCTCAGGAGTATTGCATGCATAATCATGTTGGCTTTTGTGAACAGCTTTTTCAGCCTCAAATACTTGTTACTACTTAGTAGGACTGTGGTACTTGTGTTCCCTACGGAAAGCAATGTGCTCTGTTGAGTCATTTGGCTGAAGAGACTCCAGATCTGCCACAGGCCCACTTGAGAAGCTGTTCTGTTCTGAACTGGTCTCTTCTCTGTATTCTCCATGTGCAAGATCATGTTCTTGGAACAGATGAAGAAGGGTAGTAGAGATCTTTTAGGATTTAATCCTAAAAACTTGTGTCTTGTGATCTACCAGCCTGGAGAGCTGAAGATGGGAACTCATAGCCCTTGTGAGCAGCATTATTCTTTTCAGTTTCTCCTTGGCTGAACAAAGCCAGGGGCTTTTCTTTTGTTTTTAAGTCTCAGAAGAAGCCTATTAGTGAAATTGGTGGACTGGGGAAGCACACAGTCATGAAGAGACTGCGTGTTCTTGAGAACCAAAGCACTTAAGAGCCAAAGTGCTAGTCTCTCCTAGCCATGTTGAGTTGAGCTCGTGATTGATGAAGCTGGAGGTCTTTAGCATTGTACAGCCTTGCATGGAAGAAAATGCCAGTGTCGTGTCTGTTATCTTTCACACTAGGTTTTCCTTGACTTCTGCAGCAAGAGTTGCACCTCAGAGTTACAGCTATGATTGTGTAGGGTCCTTCTGAGTAATGTTTGCCTTCTTCAGAGTACTGTTGATGTTACTGAGCATGCACAATAAGCAGTGTTTGAGAGGTCAGTGTTTAAGCATTTGCTGATTCCAGTGTCTGGACCTGTTGGACATAGCCATTGGGTGGGGCAGGGGCTGCTGTCTTGAAGTGGTTGTGTAGCACCTATTATGGTGAGTCAAGGACTGGAGTGTCTTTTTTCTTAATGCCAGGGACTATCTTCTCTGGTGCTATATTCCTGTGGACAGAAAGTGGAGAGTGTCTCACACTCAGTGGGTTTAGGAGAACATTCCAGTGGATGTGTATTCTATTGCCATTTGTAAATGTCAAATCCCAATCCCACCTTAACTGAGAGCAGAGGAAAAACTACTCCTAAGGAGTACACCTGAGAGTGAAGAGCCTGATTGTTGTCCTCCAGAAACTGCTATATATGTGGAGTATTTGTATTTATTTTTTTTCTCCTGAATGTAAAAAACCTTCTGTTAGAAATGCTAGCAGGGAACTTCACTGCTTGATGAAACAAGATTTTATTTTTTTTTATTTTTTTAAAGCGGGGAGGAAAGATTATAACCTAGAGTCCTGGGAGCAACAGAGGAAGTCTCCAATCTTCTCCCTAGTTGCAAGCATTTCCTGGAGAGACTACTCTGGAAACAGTACAGAACAAAATGAGAAAATGTGATATGCTGTTTTTTCCTTTATGCAGCTTCCTAAGGATATTTGCATGAAAAGCTTCTGCCTATTCAGTGTCCTTAGTTCTTGCAGTCTGTTCATAGCACGAAGTCATAGCCAGTTGTGTACAAAATCAAAGTGATCTGTGAGTAACTGGTATTACTTGTGTAGCTTATGAATAAAGCAGCCCATCTTATGAAAATGTTTGGGGAAAAAACCTAAAAATGCAATCTTCTGTGTAATCATAACTACAGAAAGTTCATAAGGTACCACAGAGTGGGATTTCTCTTAGAAAGGCTCTTACTAGGCCTGTAAAGTATCACCTGTTACCAGGGATTTGGCTTTTATGACCAGAGAATCCTCTTTGAGGATTGAGGACTGTGGGCAAGAGAAGGGATCCACTTGATAAAGTGTGATTAGAGCATCTTTCCTAACAGGTGGGCCAACCTGAAAACAAGAATGTTAAATTGGGAACGATTAACGACCACAGTTAAATGAGGAAGTAGTGGACAGGGTTGAAAAGCAAAGGGTGAATATTCTGTTGGGTTTTTTTCTTGCAGTTTTTCTTGGTAATTAAAGTAAGATGGGTGGGGTAAGGAGTTATTCATTGTTACAGAGATTCCCAAAAGCTTTTGAAAAGGGTGTTTAGGTTTTAAGTTTGTGTTGTGAAAACAGAATGCTTGTTGCATTGTTCCAGAAGGCATCAGCATCTCTCTCAAGCCTCAAGAAAGACTGAGGTCGATTTGTCTGGTAGCAGTGAAGTGTTGTGGTAAACAAAACAGACAGATATGTATAAAGGACCTATTGGTGCATGTTAGTAATACAGGAAAAACTGTTTGACAACTAGTCATCCAACTACAAATATAATTCCTGTTCTGTGCCAGGGTCAGCAAGACCTAAAGCAAACAAAAGGTTGGGAGCTTGGTAGTAGGTGCAAAAACTTTGGCTGGTATCTGTTAATTTAACAATCAAAATGGGTTGAGACTGACACTCTTACTTTCCTTGACTGACTAGTTCTGAGAAAGGGAGCAGGACATGAGTGATGTTGGAGTACGTGTGTCTGGGGCTCTGTTTTGGCCAACTGTCTTGTAACTGGCATACTCTAGATGTCATAAGACAAGGTAAATCTCGTGGTTCTTTTTGAAGGAAGTCAATGCAACTGATGCCCATTCATGTCTGTCTTGCAGGAAAAAATGATTTAACTTTCTTTATCAGTGGGTTAAATGAAAAGCAAAATATTCCAAAGTTTGTATTAGAAGAAAAGTCCTATTACTTCTTAGCTACTGAGCAGAAACTGTGTCACAAAGAGATTCCAGGTTACATCGGTGGTTTCTGGTGATATTTAATGTTGGGTTGGTTACCTGTTTTGGAAACTTGAGATACAAAAGGATATGTTAAAGAGATGGACTTGTCTGTGTGATGGTGACCAAAAGATTTCCAAGTAGGAATCCTTCTTCCAAGCATGTTTTTCATATAGAAACCTGAAAGAAGTGAAGTCTAGAATCGCAAAATGGTTTGAGTCAGAAATGACCTTTAAAGATCGTTTAGTCCAACCCCCCCTGCCATGGGCATACCTTCCACTAGACCAGGTTGCTCAACCTGACCTAGAACACTTCCCATGATGGAGCATCCACAGCTTCTCTGGGCAACCTGTTCCAGTGTCTCACCACCCTCATAATAATTTTTTTTTCTTATGTCCAATCTAAATCTACCCTCTTTTAGTTTAGTACCATTGTCCCTTGTCTTGTAACTACAGGCCCTGGTAGAAGGTCTCCCTGTGTCTTTCTCATAAGCTGTATTTGTCCTACGGAGGCTTTTTTTGGAAAGAAACTTGTTCCTACTTATGGCTAGAATTCTGTAGTGGTGAAAGGTCTTCAGCATGAAGAAGCAAAAGAAACAAGGGTTACTGTCTCACTGCAAAGGCACTGTGTGAGCAGCAAAAACTTCCTTACATTGCTGTACCTCCTTCTGTCCCCATAGGATTTTGTGATTAGTTTGTTCTCCAGTCTTGTTTCATGGTTCTTCTGGTCACCCTGGTGGTATTGTGAGCAACTGAGATGTCTGACAAAAGCTGCCAGAAAGGCAGTGACTTTCTGCTTCTGCTGGCCAAGCTCCATCTGTTGTTAATTTTGAAGTGTGTCTCTTGTCACCTCCAAATCCAGTGATCTGTCCTGTTAATGTTACTGGGCTACTTGCATCTACTGACAGACTTGCAGGCTCTAACCTGGTTTTTGAACAGGGAATCTCTTAGCGAATGGTCTTTGTGCTTTATTGAGAGACGCTTCTGCAACATCTAAAACTCAAGATATTTTAGTATCCCATAGCTTGTATAAAAAATGGTAACTTTCAAGTTGTATTCCATGTGGTTTGGTGCTGAATTGAAAATTCAAGTAACGTGGAGGCATGAGAAGGTAAATTATTGTTGCTTTGGACGCCAGTTCTTCACACTGTGTAAGGATGACTTTCAGTTTCTTCTCGTGTTTGGTGCTTGCTGCATGGTAGTTCATTGAATGGCCAGGCTGGCAGCTTGCCCCTGTTGAAAGGGGGACTTACTCCTTGCTGCTTTTGCTTCTGGCCATGTGGGCTTGTCTCCTCCATCACTCTGGCTCTGGTATTTGTTGGGCTCTTCAGTAGAAGATGTTTATCTTTTACTGGGTAGTTCCATGCTGGGTCGGTGAGTGGAGCCACCTTGCAGGAAGGATCAGTGAATGCTAGAGCTGGTGTCTGATAATTGACAGGAGCAGCGGTGAAGGAGCAGCTCAGAGCGTTAGATCCCCCTTTCAGTAGCAACGTGCTAAATTGACTCTAGTGGCTTCATTACATCTTGATAACTGGGTTGGTAAGAATGTTGAAAGAATGAGCTTAAATTGCCCGTTCCCTCTGTGTCTAGTAATGGCATCATACAGAGGACTCTGTGATGTAGGTTGTGAAGTAGCTACTGCTGGTAAAACGTGAGCATCCTTACAGTGGAAACTATCTCTGCATGTAGGGCCTTCTGTCTTAGCTGTGTGGTGTGGTTGTGCTTTGTTTCTTCTTGCTTAAATGTTTTGGGTTTCACCACGGTGGCAGACTATTTTCTGCTGATCATGGTTGTACACTACTAGGGACAGTGTCTTCTCAGAATTTAGAAAGACAAATTCATGTCCAGATGGTAACTGAAATGAAAACTGGAACCCACTATCTGTGCCAGGCAAGTGCCTTCTGTTTCCTCCTCAGCTGATCTGTTTGGTTGAACACCCTGATGGCAGACACCTTTTTGATGCCTTTGGTTGAAGGCCTGTGCTGGGGTCCTCCAGGGCTGTTCTCCAGGTGGCACTGCAGGGAAGACTGCGACTTTCCTCTAAATGGATGTTCTTTTACACTACAGCTAACACATTTGTAACTAAAACAACACTCTCAGTAACTTAAGACAAACTTTTGGTAACCAGTCCCCTGTGAATACTGTCAGTCCTTTTGTGCTGCTATTTTCCTTGTCCTTTCCTCCTTGTTTGGAGAAAGTGGTTGTCCATGTGCTGGTAGCATCCCTCGGAAGCATAAGTGGTACTGAGTGGTTCAGGATGCTATACGTACCGTGAATTCACTGAATATGGGCTTGTGGTTATTTAGAGATAATTCAGCAGCCCTGTCTGTGTTCTGACTTATCTGTGCAGGAAATCTTAATTAAACTAAAAAAAAAGTTATTTTTGTGCTAGATATTTAATTGTTGAAATTGTTGCTGATCCCTGGTTGGCCTGTTGCACAAGAATGTGATGGTACTTTTTGTTTTGTTTTGTTGGGCAGTCTTAGGCTTCTTTTATGAAGTTCCCTTGAGAGCAGGAATCATTTCTGTGCAGTAGGCAACGTGCTGGTGTGTCACTGGAGACTGTGGCTTACGAACAGGTCAGGTGTGGGTCCTGTGCTGAGACTGCTGATTGCATTTGCAATCGTATACAAGATGGCTTCTGTCAGGGGAACTCCTGATGCTTCCAGCACTGGGTGAAACAAAGTTAGCAAGGGATGCTGAGGCTTTTACTTCATGTTCACCTGCATTCTCAGGTGAGGAGAGAGGTGAATTCTCTGCAGACCTACGGCAAGTTACTTGTGGTACACTCCACTTCTTTGTCTGCCAAACATACCTGGTGTGCATATTGTAGCTTGTAGCCATATGAAGTTGTTTGTGTGAAGCTCATTAGTATCCCCCAGACCAATATAACTGGATTCTTGTCTGTGGTGGTTTCACTTGGCTAGCTCCAAACAGAGCCATTTGCTCACTACCCCCCCAGGGGACAGGGGAGAGATTTGGGGGGCAAGGGTAAGGAGACTTGTAGGTTGAGATAAGAACAATTTAATAATTGAAATATAAACCAACTTAAAGTAATAATGATATTAGAATAATAGTAATAAAATATGCAAATTACTCCCCACCTGCCAATCAGGCCCAGCCCATTCCCAGGTAACAATCCCACAGGACTGATAATCCCAATACTGAAACCGCAATCGTGGAAGAGCAAGAGCCTGAGCAAAAGCCTGAGAGAGCAAGAGGGGGAGAACCCCTCATTAATATACTGAACATGACATTATATTATAAGGATTATCCTATTGGCATATCCAAATGTCAATTTAGTTCATTAATTTAAATATTCCTCCTTCTCCTAGATCTTAGCACTTGTAGACTAACAAAACACAAAGTCCTCCAGCTTCCAGTGACAAATGAAAACATTGGTATGTTATCGGCATTCTTCTTAAGACAAATCCCACACTGAAACCAAAACACAGTGCTGTTCTAGCTACTAAAAACACACCTAGCTCTGTCTCAGCTGAAAACTGGGAAATTGTCCTACAAAAACTATTGCTCTTCTTGTAAGAATAACAAAGCACAGCAAAAGGCTGTGGGTGCTGAAACAAAATAGCTGACTCTTCTCCATGAGAAATGTCTGCCATGTTGGAGGAAAGAATGAGTGGTAATTACATGTCTGAAACAGCATTTTAATGAGGAATCTCTCTGCTTATAAGAGATTTCTCTGTTGCCATCATCAGTGGTCACTTTGGTTATGAAGAAGTCTTACTTCCTGTGGTGTTTTGGGATTTTTTTATTTTCAGGACAGTCCTTCCCCTCACAAATATGGATTCTCAGAGGCATTTCTCTAGTGCTCATTGGCACAGCCTGGGCTGGGGGGTCTCCACCTTGGAGCCAGGGGAGCTTTTCGCTCTCACAAGGTGGCACTTCCCCCACCACCAAAAACACCCCTCTGCCCCCCACAAACCCAACACACTTCCCTTCCATCTGGTGTTGAAAATCTAAAATAAATCCTAAGAAGAAAATGAGCTACATATGCCAGAGGTTACTTTGCTTTTACGTCTGGGACAAGTCTGCTGTTAGGAATCTGAAACCGTCACTAGAAAGCAGGAAGGAAAGAAGTCTGAAATGCTTCTGAGATACTCCCTGCATCCCCACAACTCCTACCTCCATCCTCAAAAGAACCCTAACCTCAAAGTGTTTTGGCCCAAAGTCCCTATTCTAGAGCCCTGTAGCTTGACACATTTTCTTCCAGGTGCCTTCCGAGCAGAGACCAGTGAGCTGTGTGCTTCCCAGTGGGTGTGTGGCTGACTGATGGAAAGCATCGGCCAAGCGTACTGTGCTTTTTAAACCTCCTTCATCCCCAGTACTGGCTTGCAGTTGTGTGCAGTAGCAGGACGTTTCTTCTAAATATTTTTTTTCCTCCTCCCACGCTGTAAATAAAAAGCTGAAGATGCACCAACGCACTCATTTGCCAACAGTTTTTTTTCCTGAATTGTACCTGCCAGTATGTGCCTTAACTTTGAATATTGTTTGCTTTAAAATCTATTTACATATGTGTGTGTATGTGTGCATATACTGTATGTGTATGCTATATATACTATATCTACAAATGATGAGTATATATAGTCTGTGTTTTCTGTACATACAAACTGTACAGGTATGGCTACATGTGTACGTGTAGTTTACTTGTGATTCTGCTTGGCCCCCTGTTAATGTTCTTTTACTTGAATAGTGGCTGTTTCTGGAATGCTTGTGTCTTGCTGCTAGGCCAGTAGCAGTGTTGCAGTGGGTTGCTTTTGAAAAATAAATGTTTCTCTTTGGTCTGGGGCTTTATAAGGGTTAATAAGTTTGTCCAAGTCCAGAAGATTATTTGGTTTTAGGCCAATCAATTTATTGAAAAAGATTATGATTAACCACCAGGCACAGTGTATATTATTACACCCTAAGTCCTAGTTCTTGATTTATTTATTTTTTTCCCCCGTATGGGTGCTGATTCAGTTAAATAATCATGGTCAAGGTAAAAGATGAGTGGATACTTCTGTATCTACTGCCCATCTGTAGTTAATTGCACTTTCTCTAATGTCACATCGTTCAAAAGCTTCGCTCTTGTCTTTGTTTCCCGGCACAGACACTGTTAGCGGAATAAAAAGCAGATTCCAGAAAGTCATATGTGTAGATAATAACCCCCTTCTCTAATTAAGAGTTTGACATACTACAGTTATATAAAGATAAAAAGGTTATTAAGGTAGAAGCGAAAAAACAAGTCTACTCAAGTCCTAAACCTTGTTATCAAAGCAGCATGGTAGGCAAACCGTATTATCTCTGTATAATTGTGTAAGATGAGATCAACAACCAAGCAATAAAGCACAGGTCAGCAAGCTCATTATTATAAAAGCTTAAAGTTTAGAATCAAATTTGATCTGCCTCTATTTCTTTCTTAGGGCAGCTTAACAAAAAGGAAAATGGGAGTTTAGTGGTTCATTTAGCTTGAACAGTGGGGTTTAACATACTGAATCTTGTAATATTCCCTCTATTTGCCACGTGGGCCTGTTCACGGTAAGCTTGGCTCAGTTGTCAGCACCCTTGCACACGTAAACCAGAGGATACACAATTCCAGACTAGTGATTGAATCCTGATATGCAGATGATCTGCTGGAGATAACTGCTTTTCAATTTGCAATAGTAACAAAATTACTAGTAGTAATATTTAGTAGCAAGTGGAATTGCCTGCTGTAGTTATACATAAGCACCACTCTGCCAGTGTGCTGTACAGCTGGACTTGGAAGCCAGCATCATCCTGAGGTGGTGGTCAGAGAAGGGACGACATCAGAGGTCCCTTCCAAATCCCTGACATTCTCTGATTCTGTGATAAGGGGCAGCAGCAGCAGAAGTACGTGCTGTAAAGCAATGGTTTGTTTCAGTAACGTATGCTCAGGGTGAAATTGCGACTTTGCTGAAGATGAGGGCAAAGCTCCTGTCCGTTCCAGCAGAGCAAAGATTTTTTAAATCTCAAAATAGTGTGCATTTCTATATAGTTTAAGTTTATATGGTAGAGTGCTAAGGTTGATGTTTGAAATTTAACAGTAATAAACGTGTTCTGGAGACAGTGAGGAGAGTTACACAAATGAGGTTGTTAGACTTGATACCTTTTTTTAAATGGTGGAAAATCTAATTTCTAGCAATCATAAGACACTTGAGAAGTCCTGAAGATTGCACTGCAGTGATGTGAGTACCTCTTGTGGGCTGATGTCTTGGGTGCTTGTGGAGATTTTTGGTTGAGGTTTTCTTTTTTTGTGTGTGTGAGTGGCTGAGTTCCCTGGGTACTTCTACCTGTGTTGCACATATCCATGTCTCTCATGTTCCAAAATGTTTACTAACTGTAGTTCTGGCACATAATTTCAGAGAAGATATATGATGTGCCCTGGTTGGCCTTGGTGTGTTCATTACATGTAAAATGTCATGCAATGTGATATCTCCTGCCTGATTGACTGTTGTATTAGAGATCCTCTTTGAGCTGGTTTGAGGCACTGAATCTAATACGTTTTTCCACTTGGTAAAGAGTTGAAGGGCTAAAGTAAGTGCACATGATGTTACAGGAGGGTTTTTTTTATGAGGTTAAGATCAAATGGTAAAAATACTAGGCTGCAGTTTGAATTGACTTGTGTGGTTTTTTTCCTTTCAGAAACTGGTGCCTATAGAAATTATGCTGTTGAAATGGTAGGTGAGTTTGTTCTAATGCAGTGAAAATTGGGATTTCATGATCACAGGCTGCAGTCCTCTCAGTGACACAGTTGGGATATCTCTTAGAAGTCACTTGTGTAACTTGCACAGACAGAAACATCAGAGCGCAGACTGCAGTTCAGTGTTGCAGTAAAAGACCTGAGAAGCTGGGTCAGTAAAACTGGGTTATTTCCACCATGTTATATCAGCCTGGCAACGATGTATTGCACCCAAGAGAAGGGTGTAACAGCTGCTGGAGTCCTACCTTTGAATTTACCTGCTAAGATGGGAAGTCCAGGGGACAGCATTACTGGCTGCTAGTAGGTAGCTGCTGCTGCTGCACCTCCTTACTCCTGAGGCATGAAATGCACAGGTTTCTCTGGCACAGCAGTCCTGCAGTTTGGTGCTGCAGCGTCCTTTCTCTGTTTTCTTATTTGCTATTCTTTACCCCTGAAGTCCTTTGTTAACATAAATATTCGGACTTGGCTAGACTGCAGTCTAGGTAACTGCCACAGGGTGTCACTGGAATACAAAAGGAGTAGTAGATGTGATTGAAAAGGGCTGGAAACCTTGCTTAAGCAGTGCGTTGGAAACGGCTTTCTCTTTAAGCTCTTTTCGCGAACATTGAGTTCCAGCATTCGCTGTACCAAGTGACCAAGGTCTTGGTGGCCTCGCTGGCAAGCAGGCTTTTGTACTAGCCGGCCCTGTGAGCTGAGCTACCCAGCGCTTAACTGAGAGGTGACTACAGGCTGAAACAGTACTGGGTCTATGAGGAAGAGATGGTGCAGAGATCTTCAGCTGAAAGACTTTCAGAAGTCTTTATGATTTTGAAAAATAAAAACCTTGTGTGACACTTATTTTCTGCTGTTGATACTAGGGGTTTTCTAAGTGTGTATGGTAAGGAAATTAAGAAATAGATCAACAATAATTCAGATGGAAGCACTTGAGGTTGGGCTCCTGTGTGTGGCTATTGATCCTCACCTTGTTACGCCATCTGTAACATGGAGTTTAATAGTATTTTCTCAGCAACACCATTTTGATCATCGATGGGTGGACAGCTGAGGTGCTCTCATCCCAAGATACTGGTGCATAGTAAGTTTTTTCCCCAGTGGCCCATTGTGCTGGGAAAAATGTTCATCCAGCATAGGGAATGGAACTGGGGAAATTATGTGTTTAGAAAATGATTGCAACACCCACTCCTTCCCCCCAACCCCAGCCCAAAAATGTTCAGCTTAATCAGATCTTTCCAGTTCACCACCAGCCCTACAAACCAGTGTTGCTGCCAGTGTGCATGGTATGGTATGAACTGAGACCCTTTAGGTACTGGGTGAGGGGAGAGAGGTGAAAAGAGAAAGGGGGAAAGGGGAAGAAATTATGGATCTATTAAGTGATAACCTAAAATTTCAGACTTTTACCCCACCTTCCTAGTGTGTGGGGTACAGCTAATCTCATGTAAATGAACGCGTTCATTGGGGGAGATTCTTTGTATTGATCAGATATGTCTGTTCAGCTGAAAATACAATGCTTTTGTAATTTCCACATTATTTTTTAGGAGAGAGAGCATAGAAGAGGAATGTCTTGAACTTTCATCTCTGTTGCCTTGGAAATGTCATGAAGATACCTTGTCTCCAGTCTGTCATACCAGTAAAAGCCCTTTGACTTTGCAAGAGATTTATGTGGTTCTTTTTTCATTAATGTGTTAATGGGAGGTGTGTACTAAAACATCTGAACATCAACAGGAGAGCAAAGTCCTTCACTGTATGCTGTCCAAACCTTTCGGTGCTTGGGAAGGCGTTGGTGCTCACCGGGAACTTGAGGCTATAACCTATTTGCTTATAACTGTTTTTAAAAATACCAAAATGCTAATATAGGCAAACTTTATGCTTGCCTAAACTTGTTTTCCATGAGACACCGTGCAAAATTGCTTAAGTGTGTTCTTCTCCCCTGGTCTCACTGTTCAAAGTGAGATTTTGGGCAAGACATGCCTCTTCAGCACTTGGACTTTGGTATAAAATTACTGGAGTCTGATTTTCCTTGTTTAAAGTTAATTTTTTCTGCAAACTCTTTCTAAACTCATGTGCCAGCTACGAGGTATGGGAAGCTGTGTTTCCAGGTAAATCAGAAGCAGTGTGCTGAGGAAAACCCTTCTCCTGAAGAATCCCTTTCTTTTTCCAATGTTACCTACCTCAGACAAGTGATGATCTCTCCTTCCTAGGTTTGTACTGTGTTATGTTCTTATTGTGGTGGATTTTTTCCTGTGTGCACGGGAAATCCTTCAAGGACAGGATGCTCCTGTGACTGACTCTGCCCCATGTACCTTGGCACACTGCTCGTCTCTATGCCCTTGGTGTGTAACTGGAAGCTGACCCAGAGTCCACTGCACTGCAGAGACTGCTTGCAGTTGTGGTGGTGTGGAAAGTTTCCAAAGAACTCCCTGGAAAGTGTAATGTTCTTATGGATCTGGGCATTATATGTCATAGTGATAAAGAGACTTCAGAAAACTTTATAACTTCATCTGGCTGCATTTCAGTGAGTAACCCTTCACTTTTAGTTCTTGGCAAGACCAAGAAGATGGTGTGATGTGCTCCAAGAAGCAGGAGATGAGTGCTGCAGTACATGTTATCCTGGTGATATGTTTCACAAGTTTTAAATAAAATTGCTTATGTTTTAAAATGTTCCTTTCAGTATGACACCAGCCACTAATAAAACTGCTGGAAAGGCACTACTGACACTGCTGGTGCTGACTGATCTCTCCTTGCAAGGAAAGGTTGGGGATGTTCAGCTGACTGAGGAGGAGGATGGGAGAAATGTTGATCAGGGTTTTATCAATTCTGATCCTTTGTAATAGCAGTCTTGGAGGATTTCTGTCAGCGACACTAAGTCTGAACCTAAAGGGAAAGTTTTGATTTTCCTTTTAATCCTTAGGTCTCTTGATTTCACCAGATTAAACAGAATTTTTATCTGTAATAGGAAGTGGAAGAGATACTGGAGATGGAATTTCTTAAGTAATGTGTGCTGCTTTACCTCCTGTGAGATTAAATCTCATTTTCTGTGATATGGAAGTGGCAAAAACCAGGTGACTGGAATGGAATACATGTTTGCATTTATGTGTTTGTGCAAACAGGGTGATATAGAGAAGAATAGTTAGGCTGTTGCTTTTTCTTGCCTCCCATTGAGGGGCCTTGTCACCAGTTTCAGTATTAACTGAAATTTGGAGTCAATTTGAGTGGTGACTGAGTGGCTTTCATTGCAATAGTTTGAAAATCTCCACTGTTCTATGTTTCCGTAGTTACCCATCTGATTTATTAGATTCTGTGGTGGAGAAGGCAGTAGTGAAGCATACATTAGTCATTAAGATTAGAGACTTCATTTCTTTTCTTGAATATTTGCATAGCTTTTTTTTTTTTAAAAAAAAAAAAAAAGCCAACCCTGAAATCATTCCCAAGCTCTGAAGTGTGCTTGGATGTATGGGTGTGTGGGGGCAGCAACAAAACTGCTGTTTTATCAAAGGTTAATCTAAACTTCACACAGCTTTGTCATCTGTGGAGCCAAGAGCCCAGCAGAGCTTTAAAATGGAATTGACTGCACCTTTGCTTTTTGCTGACACAGGGTGGTCCAGAGACTTGAGGTGCCAGCGTGGGTTCACTTTGGCCAGCCTAACACATGAGGTGCTGTGGGACCATGCTTTGGAGGGGATGGGGATTTGGCTGTGGCTTCAAATTCTGTGGCCTCATGCCTCAACCTGGCAATACAGAAATTACAAAAAGTGCAAACCCATGGGTTTTTTGTCCATGTTGTCTTTGACATTTTACCAGTAAAACAAAAAGCCCAGTAACAAATGCAGTGTCCTGAGAGTAAGGATCACTGCAGACACAGCTGGCGTTTGCTTGCTTCGTTTCCTAATAAAGAAAACAGGAGATAAAAATCAGACTTTGGTTCACATAATAAATTGGTCACAAGTTGTAATAATTTCAAGGCTCCAGATGGCTGGTTTGATGGATTTTGTTTATTTATTTATTTTTCCACGCCATGAGTCTAATTAAACTAACCGTGATACTGGCTTTCACAAGTTGTGGGCAGATATTACGCGATACGGACAGCTTCTGATCAAATGACCAATGAAAAGAGAAGAATAAAATGTCACATTAGTTTATTTAAAGCTCTGGTAAATTACCTAGCTGCCAGTGAAGCAGCGTTATGTGGGCATGCTGCATACCTGCTGTCCTGTATTAGGAGATATATGTGATGCTTCTGTCTGTCCATGCTTAGTTGTCAAGTGTTCCATCTTTAATATCTGGCTGTTGGGAGCATCTGCCGGTATCTTTGTGAACAACAAACAAAGCTACTGATAGTTATTAGTGAAGTTTTGTGCAAAAATGTATTTCTTCTGCTATAAATAGATTGCCATTCCCTGTGACCTCGTAAACTGTTGCTGTGCTACTGCTTTGAACAACAGGGGTTTTAGGTGTCTCGCTTTAAAAAATTACCTGCTGCTCTGGGGTATTTGTGTGAATATACTGTCTATGTGAAAGACCCTGCTACTACAAGACTAATTAAAATCTTAAGCTAGATTTGGTTAGCTTAAGTTAGCTGTTGGCTTTTTTCTGTTGCCTTTTTTTTTTTTTTTTAAAGTTAGGAAGAAGTAAGGCTCATCCAGTCCTGTTCTGTGTGTCACAATTTCATAGATAGGTGGAGGTGCACTGCCGATGGGAAGGGGAAGGCATTGACTGGCACTGCATGTTGAAATGGGCATGTGAAGTATTTTAAAGTCTGGTAAAAGTTTAGAAACTTCTGGAGGCTGATAAGGAACTTGATACAAACCTACGTCTTGTGTTCACTAGGTTGTAATTATTACAGCTGTAGTAAATATGGAATTTGATCAGTACTGAAATTGACGTCATAGCACTTAATGTTTAATGAAGGCTAGCATGTTAATAAATCAATGTATCAGATGTCAAAGATACTGCAGGAAACAAAAATTAACAGACTTCAAGTGATGAAAACAGGCAAATTCTTATGACATAAAATTCAGAGGCTGACGAGCTCTCAGTTGTCAATAATAGATTTGGGTTAATTTTTAAAAATGCTGTAAGTCTGTTTTACATGTTTTTCTGTTTCAAACATACCGATAAGCCTGATTCTTGCAGTGGTAGAGGGAGACATGGGGTTTAGTGAACCTGGAAGGCAGAGGTTTTCTGTGACATTGGCTTGGAGTTTCTCTAAATCAGCTTTTAAATATATTGCCCTCGATATTTTTGGTTTTGAAAGGCACGGGTTTTCTCATCTTAAGAAACTCAAACCAAAAGTGTGAAAGCATTTAAAAACCCCAACCAAATAACAAACAAAAAACAACAAAAAAAGCCCTGCTGGTTAAAGCTGTTTGCCTGAAACATGTTTCTCCAAAGGGTCTCTTAAAATACCAACTGAAATTTGGGCTGTAGTGGTCTTTTAAACTTCCTGTTCTTTACTTTAAATGACAGTTGCCTTTCTTAGTATCTCAAGTCAGTTATTTTTGTTGTCAATCACAGAATTGCCTAGATTGGAAAAGACCTTTAATGTTTGCATCTGTATTTGAATGAAGAATGTGAAGAATCAACCTAGCCCTTCGTGCCAGGCCATGGGACAAATGTGGGAAGAGTGAATTTATTTTTCATCTCATAGCTCTTACCTGTGCGAAGCAAACTGATGTTGTGTCTACCTTGGTGCCACTTCAGCTTGTGGAGGAAGGCATCTGCAGAGGTACAGGTTAAAGTTTTGATTTTGAGCTATTTAAAATCTAAATTAAAATAGTTTTCCTGTGCAGTGAATCAACAGGAATGAGTTAGATATAGAGGCACTGCACTGTGGCAGTAGGACGGATGTGGAAAAGGTTGGTATCTCAATAAAGATACAGGAAACTGGTTGAGTGAGTTGGCTAAAAATGGACTATGCTCATGTGTGCCATCATGGTCAATGTGCAACAGGGGAAGATAAGGATAGTGCCTACAGGACAAAAGAAAAGGGAGAAATTGTTAAATATTGACAGATCAGATATACTTTTGGAAAAAGAGGAGAAACTGAGGATGTCTGTTTTCCAACCTCTGATCAATTAATATTTAACCAGTGGTCGTGTGCGACTCATCTCTACTATCTGTTCCTTGTAAATGCAATTTTAAGATGAAAGAAAAATAGGGAGATCAGTATAGGCAAGGAATTATCTGTGAAACAAAAAAGAGAAAGCATTTCTGGAAGGCTAGGAACCTGAGTTGGCTCAATATGGGATCCAGCAGGTACTGGGGCTGGCATGGGGAGAAATCCCACAGGTTGTGGAGTGAGGTCACATCGGGGCCAGCTGAGATCAACTTTACCAGTTGTGGAGCTGCAACCTCATGCGGTTGAGTAACGCCAGAGTGTACAGGCGTAACGGCCGTGGTTGCTACATCACTCTCCATAAATCCATCACAGAGATTTCCATCTGGAAACATCTGTCCCCGTGCTGGTTCAAAGTAGATGTCCCAGCTAAGTACTTCAGGACTAAGGAGACGCTTATCTTGGTGGTTTTAGGGCAAGCATGTTACCAAATTAGCTTCTGGACTCAATGCGGAGAAGATGACGTGCACAGAATTTATTGAGGCACACAGGTTTCCTGTGAAGTGTCCCAGCTGGATTTGCTTCTATGCTTTGCTGTCCAGCTTGTCCCCTGGGAAGCGTGGAGCAGGCTGGAAGGGTGGCCCTGCAGTGGCTGTGGGTGGTGGCTCACGGGCAGGAGTGGAGGTCTGGCTTTCTCAGCTGGACCTGTGGACTTGCACCTCCATGGCTTTCTGTACAAATATTTGGTATTCTGCTCTTTGATTCCCTGTTTGATTTAGTGATTTTTCCAAAAGCAGGGGTGAACAAAATGGGACAAGCTAATGGCTTGGGGCTTTCTTCCTAAACGCAGCAGAATTATCTTTTCTTTGGAAAGCAGTCGTCAGAGGGAGCTGAGGTTAGAAAAGATTAAAAAGTGCTGAGACTGTTCACAAACCTTTTATTTAGAAACTGTTTTGTTGTCAAATATTTTGATGCTTTTGATTTTCCCCCTCCCTTATCTTCTTAACTGAAGGGGCTTAACAGGAAAACAAAATCTGTACTACTTCTGATTTTTTACCTTTATGAAGTTTTTCAGAAACAGACTGAATAGCAAACGATACTGTGCTAAACTGCCTCTTTATTGTCCAGATTGCTAGGCTTATTTTTCTCACTCATCAAAATAAGGTACAGTGAAATAGAGATAAGAGTGTGTTATTATATTGTTCAAGCCCTGAATATCAGAAAATAAAATGAAATAAATCTTATTATGCAGTGGAAAACCACAGAAATCTCTCTCTCCTCTGTCATTTACCCAGCTTCTAGTCTGTACTACCGTGCCTTAAATGTAACTTGCAGTGTGTGTTACTGGTTCCTGTCTCTTTGACTGAAGTCTCTGTGCATGTAAGTACAGGCCTGTCAGTCTGACCTTGGTGCTGGAGGTTCTGGAGCAGATCATCTCGAGTGCCATCATGTGGCACGTACAGGACAACCAGGTGATCAGGCCCAGTTGGCATGGGTTTATGAAAGGCAAATCCTGCCTGACTAACCTGATCTCCTTCTAGGACAAGGTGACCTGCTTAGTGGATGAGGGTAGGGCTGTGGATGTTGTCTACCTGGAATTTAGTAAAGCTTTGACACCGTTTCCCACAGCATTCTCCTGCAGAAACCAGCTGCTTATGGCTTGGATGTGTGTTGTCTTTGCTGGGTGGAAAACTGGCTGGATGGGTGAGCCCAAAGAGTTGTGGTGAATGGAGTTAAATGCAGTCGGTGGCCGGTCACAAGTGGTGTTCCCCAGGGCTCAGTGTTGAGACCAGCTCTGCTTAAAATCTTCATCAGTGATCTGGACGAAGGGATTGAGTGCACCCTCAGTAAGTTTGCTGATGACACCAAGCTGGGTGGGAGTGTTGATCTGCTTGAGGGTAGGAAGGCTCTGCAGAGGGATCTGGACAGGATGGATTGATGGGCCAGGGCCCATTGTAAGAGGTTCAACAAGGCTGTGTGTTGGGTCCTGCAGTTGGGTCACAACAACCCCA
>NW_010308675.1:0-15016 GCF_000700745.2 Antrostomus carolinensis
AGCACCTCAGCCTTCTCAATGTCCTAGGTGAACAGATCTCTCAGTGTCTTCTGGAGAGGGCCCACATTTTCTCTAGTTTTCCTTTTTTCCCCAAAATTCCTATAAATGCTTTTTTTTTGTTGCCCTTGACATTTCTGGCCAAATTTAATTCTGTCAGGGCCTCAGCTTTCCTAGCCTGATCCCTGGTCACTCAGGCCATTTCTCTGTATTCCTCCCAGGTTACCCATCCTTCCTTCCACCCTCTGTAGGCTTCTTTTTTGATTGTAAGTTTGTTCAGGATCTTCCTGTCCATCCATGCAGGCCTCCTTCTGTTTTTGCCTGCCTTCCTCTTTGTTGGGATGCATTGTTCCAGGGCTTGGAGGAAGAGATCTTTGAGTATGTTCCAACTATCCTGCACCCCTCTTCCTTTCAGGAATTCATCCCATGAATTTATCCCATGAACTCATCCCATGAATTCATCATCTGACCAAGCAGATCCCTGAAGAGGTCAAAGTCTGCTCTCTTGAAATCCAGAGTGGTGAGCTTACAGTTCACCTTCTTCACTGCCCTAAGGATCTTGAATTCCACCATTTCATGGTCCTGCAGCCAAGACTGCCGAAGAGCTTCACATTCCCCACCAACCCCTCCTTGTTGGTGAGAACAAGGTCCAGCATGGCACCCCTCCTCATCAGCTTTCCAGGAACCTCCTGGATTGTTTGTGCCCAGCTGTGTTGTCTCTTGAAAGGATGTTGGTGTGGTTGAAGTCCCCCATGAGGACAAGCGCTTGTGAACGTGAGGCTGCTCCTATCTGCCTACAGAGGGCCTCATCTGCTGGGTCTCCCTGGTCTGGCGACCTGTAGCAGACGCCCAGAGTGACATCCCCTTTCCCTGCCTTCTCTTTAATCCTGACCCATAGACTCTCAATCAGCTCCTCATCTTTCTCCAGGTGGAGCTCCATACACTCCAGCTAGTTGTTGAGGGCTACACCACCTGCTCGTCTCCCCTTGCCTGTCCTTCCTGAAGATCCTGTATCCTTGCATTCCAACACTCCAGTCATGGGAGCCATCCCACCATGTCTCTGTGAAACTGTATCTCTGAACCCCTCATCTACGTGTCTTTTAAATACCTTCAGGGATGGTGACTCAGCCATTACCCTAGGTAGCCCATTCCAGTGCCTGATAACTCTTTCAGTGAAGAAATTTTTATTGATATCAATTCTAAACCTCCCTTAGTTCAATTTGAGGCCATTTCCTTTTGTTCTCTCAATAGTCATTTGAGAGAAAGATACCCACTTTGCTACAACCTCCTTTCAGGCAGTTGATAACAACAATGATAGACAGTGATTAGGTCTCCCCTCAGCCTCCTTTTCTCTATGCTAAACAACCCCAGTTCCTTCAGCTGCTCTCCATAAGACTTGTTCTCCAGCCCCTTCACCAGCTTCGTTGCCCTTCTCTGAACATGCTCCAGTGCCTCCATGTCCTTGTACTGAGGGACCCAAAACTGAACACAGTATTCAAGGTGCAGCCTCACCAATACTGAGTACGCAGGAAGGGTGACTTCCTTGGTCCTGCTGTCCACACTGTTTCTGATACAAGTGAGGATGCCATTGGCATTCTTGTCCCCCTAGGCACTCTACTGACTCATAGTCAGCCAGCTGTCGACCAACAGCCCTAGGTCCTTTTCCACCAGACAGCTTTCCAGTCACTCTTCCCCAAGCCTATAGCATTGCATGGTGTTGTTCTGACCCAAGTGCAGGACCCAGCATTTGGTCTTGTTGAATCCCATACAGTTGATTGCAACCATTGGTCCAACCTGTCCAGGTCCATCTGTAGAGCATTTCTACCCTCAAGCAGATCAACACTTCCACCTAGCTTAGTGTCATCTGCAAACTGACTGAGGTTGCACTCAATCCCATTGCCCAGATCATTGATTAAACAGGACTGGCCCCAACACTCTGCCCTGTGGAATGCCACTTATGACCAGCCTCCAACTGGTTTTGACTCCATTTACCACCACTCTTTGGGCCCGGCCATGAGCCAGTTTTTTACTCAGCAGAGAATATGCCTGTCCAGGCCATTGGAAGCCAGTTTCTGAAGCAGAATGTTGTGAGAAATTATGTCAAAGGTTTTACTGAAGTCCAGGTGCACTAAATCCACAGACTTTCCCTCATCCACTAAGCAGGTCACCTTGTCACTGTTGTTCCCCCTGCATCCAGTAAAAGGTGGAGGTTCTCCTTGGATTTCATTTTGTTGTTAATATATTTATAAAAACATACAATTTTTGTTATCTTTCACAAAGTTGGCCTATTTAAGCTATAGTTGGGCTTTAGCCCTTCTGATTTTCTTTCTTCATGACATCACTTTATCCTTGTAGCCCTCCTGAGATGCCTTCCACTTCTTCCAAAGCTCATAGACTTTCCTCTTTTTTCTGAGATCCACCCAAAACTCTCTGCTAAGCCAAGCCAGTTTTCTTTCCCAGTGCCTCATTTTTTGGCACATTGGGATGGCCTGCTCTTGTGTCTTCAGGATTTCCTTCTTGAAGAGCAACCAGTCTTCTTGGGCTCCTTTGCCCTTTAGGACTGCCTCCCAAGGGACATTATCAACCAGCCTTCTAAGCAGTCCAAAATCTGCCCTCAGGAAGTCCAAAGTGGCAGTTCTGGTGACTCTTCTCCTTGCTTCTCCAAGAATCAAGAATTCTATCATTTCATGATTGTAAAATGCCCAAAGCAGGAAAAAAGATTTTGACTTGTTGTTAGTCATCACTCTCATAACAAAATTTGTACTGGAACATTTGCTGGTTTTTTTTGTTTGTTTGTTTGTGAGGTTTTTTTTTTGTTATTTTGTTTGGTTTTTTTTTCACGGGCTGGAGGAGGGGAAGACAAAATTTTCTAAGTCTGAGAGATTTTATATGACCCTCGATGTGGTCGCTTAACTCCTACTTAATGGACAAAGCAAATGCAGACATGGATGGAAAAACTGGGTGCTGAAAGACTGCCTAACATAACCAAAATATAGACAATTTTTGTCTGTTAGAATAAAATACAGAATCCCAGAACTATAACTGTTATTATTTTTGCTAAAATACATATGTACGTTTAATTCATAAACATTATACTGCATGCTGTATCGGCAACAAATATACCCTTTTGCATTTCCCATTTAATTGTTTCTCACAGAATTTAAAGAAGGATGATGAAAAATCACTCAATTTTGCACTTAAGGCGCTGAAATAGTCTTCTGCTACCTTTTAGTTCTTTCTTACTATTTACATTTCGGGATTTTTTTTAACAGAGAATTTAAGCAGGTACGTCCGTATTATCAATCAGAATTAACACTGTAAATAGCCTGCATTTTTGATAAGAGACTCCCAATTTTTTGTTATCCCAATTTCATTTTTATTGACAAGAGTTCTGAACTGTGTAAGGACGCAGTCTTGCTCTGTTAACATAAAGATTCCCTGCTGACTGAAGAGCTGCAGAGGGGTATTGACAACTTTCTTAGACAGACAAAGACACAAAACTAATAAAATCCTTTACAAATCTGACACAACAATTTTAGTATTTCATGTCTTTTAAAGAGATATACTATTCTAGCTTCAGCCAGGGCTTAATTAGCAAGTCTGGTGGGGTTAGTCTTTTAAAGCGAATAGCTCTCCTGTAAACGGGAAAGGCATATGAAAAGAAAACTTTATGTGGTTTGTGGTGGACAGTTTTGTTTGTGAAGTTCCTATGCATCTTAGCTTAAGTGTTAAAAAGAGACAGGTATACACAATTTTGGAAATGCAAATCAAAGAAAAAATGGTTCTTGTTCAATATAAACACATGCATGTGTGTGCATGTCTGTGTGTGTATGCTTTAATAAATGCAAGTGTTTTCAGATTTAACTTAACTTAACTCTACACAGTGTTAGACTAAGGATTCCTTGAAGAGTTACCCTTAGAAATCTGGAGATTTCAGACTAATGTTACAGACTAATACACACCAAGAAGGATGTATTTAATAATACATACTTCTTTGTATGTATTTGTTAATACCTCCTTCTTTGTATGTATTAGTCTGTAATAGTTTATTTGTATTATTCCATGGAGGAAACATTCTAGTTCAAACACCTCAATTTAGCACAGAATGCCTAGGGCACCTAAGCAGTATTGTAATTGGCATCTAGCTATTACTGGTATAAACACACAAGAACTTGGTCTCCAAAACCACACTCATAAAGAACTGTTGTTCGTATATTCACACAATCAGCAATATTTTGGTGAGCCCAAAGCTGATTCTAGTCACAACATCCTCCTCTGTAGTGAATTTAATGTGCAATTTTTTACATCTATTTTTTTTCTTAAAAAAGAAAAACAAAAAACAACCAACCCCCCAAAAAAACTATCAATCATATTTTATTCAATGTATTCAAAATAATTCAATGTATTAAAAATTCAAATTCAAAATAATTGAGAGTCAGGTATAATTAGGCAAAAACTAGCTTATATTGACTGTCAAGTAGACTAATTAAACTAAAGCAGACTGAGCAGAAGCTGTTTCTTCCAGTGCTATTGGTTAATTTCCAGAAAGAAAGCTATTGAGACACATACTTGCAGTATACAACTATTTTTTCCTGTGGAGAAGCTGAAAATTTCAAGTACATTGGTTAGACCATAAGTATTTTAAGAATTTCCTTAGTGACTAGAAGTTACATTTTGCTAAATTCTATTTACTTTTCAGGAAAACATTAATGTGTAATAATGTACAGTAAAATAAAAGTCTATATGGACATTTATGTGGCACTTTTGTTAGAAGTTTAAGATACCAAAGTGCTGCAGCTACAATGTGAAAAGTACTATGTGAAGTTTTAATTACAACTAGGATATTATGCTCTTCATAGCTTTTGCCGCAGGATCTTTCTACCTCTATATGAATTTAAATATCGTATAAGAATGTTCCAAGGATGTTTTTTAATGGAACTAAGTACATATATCATGAGACACTAACTGCACTTTAATCCTAGTCTCCTTTTAGTCACTTTCTAAAGTGGTTCTGCAAAACTCCAGAAGAACTGTTCAAAGCATTCTAGCAGATTTCTTGTCAACTAATGCTACTCTGAAAAAAACAACAAAAATAATAAAAAAATCAAAGAACACTTTAGCTGTTTCTGATTTCTATTTCTCTGTGCAAAATGGGGTCTTTTTACTCCATGCAGATTTGCACTTACTTTTAAAATTCTTTTCAGTTGTTCCATATCTCCTGCAGAGGATGACAATTTCATTTATTAACACGTACTAATCACAGTTTTAATAGAAAATAGAAGGTTACTGATTCCTGTGATTGTGAGCTTGTGTTATTTTTGCCCTTTTAATGGGAAAAAGGGACAATCAGGAACACAGGTCTCTGTTGACCTTGTGGAACAAGAGTTAGGTTGAGAATATTTCATCACAAACTTTGTAGGACTAGCTTCCTTTCGCGAAGGTTCAGGGTGGCAACAAAATTACCAAGCTGGACTTTTATCATATGACATTATACTCGGGAAAGCTTTGCTTGTGGCAGAAGACTAAAGAAAGGAAAAATGCTTCAATTCCCCAGTTCGTGCTAGTGATGAATGGAGATGGTGAGAATACAGCTCTACTTATGTGTCTAACATTGTCACAGCAGCTGCTATGTTTCTGACTATTAATTTATTCTCTATGTTTAAATGTGACCTTGTAATCACCCTTCTTAATTAGTCATATTTTAACAAATGTGCTGTAAGCTGTAGAAGTTATTGTCTCTGATGTTGCTTTGTCAAAGAGGTTTCTGTGTGGCCCATGACTTAACTGACCTGTGAATCGGAACATGCACTTAGATGGGAACCCACTCACTTAGTAGGGCAGAAAAGAGAAAGACAAAGAAGACTGAAAAAAAAATATTGCTGTGTTTTGTAAAATCTTTCTGCTTCTTAGCGTCTGCTCATGGCATTGCTTTTCATTACATGGAGAATGGACCCAGCAAAAACCTAATGAACTCCAGGAACAAATTAAAGTCTTTAGTACAGGCGTTCACTTACAGTTCTAAACTTTTGTATCTTTCCATTCTTCTGAATACTCAAATGAAACATTTTCTTAATGCCATCAAAACAAATCCTGCCATTACATCTTTTGATAAGAACATCAAAGATATAAAGGAGACAGCTAATTTAAGAGGATCTATACAACTAGGAAATTGACCACGTATGGATGTGAACACACCTTCTCAAAATGAAGGCTACTGACTATATTTTATGTATTATGTGATAAATTCTACTATTATTTTTTTGGCCTTGTCAGGATCCTGTCACAAAAGCTCAGCCTAATAATGAGGCAGGTAGTTCAGGTAAAGGCCATCCATGTGGGAGTCTCCTGGCACAAATATTTTCCCTGGGACAAAGGGCAGAAATGGAACTTGATGTAGCTGTCATATATCAAATACCATCAGGCTAGAGAAATTGCAGACTAGCCCCACAGAGTTCAATTCCTTTTTTAAAATTAAAATCTTACAGAACATTTGATTTAATTTCAAAGTAGAAAACAAATATTCAAAAACTAATCAGAATAACCATTCTTCAGCCTGTTCACTTGTGAGTCTTTTCAGTCATGAAGAAAATCATGGGGCTAGAGTATATTTTCACAGAATCAGAATGTTGGGGATCGGAAGGGACCTCGAAAGATCATCTAGTCCAATCCCCCTGCCTGAGCAGGAACCTAAATGGGATCACATAGAAAGGTGTCCAGGAGGGTTTTGAATGTCTCCAGAGAAAGAGACTCCACAGCCTCCCTGGGCAGCCTGTTCCAGTGCTCTGTCACCCTCACTGTTAATAAGGTCCTTCTGAAATTTAAGCGGAGCCTTCTGTGTTCCAGCTTACACTCATTACCCCTTGTCCTACCACTGGGCATCCTTGAGAAGAGCCTGGCTCCATCCCTGTGACATTCACCCTTAACATATTTATAAACATTAATGAGGTCTCCCCTCAGTCTCCTCTTCTCCAAGCTAAAGAGACCCAGCTCCCTCAACCTTTCCTCATAAGGGAGATGCTCCACTCCTTTAATCATATTTTTAAGTCTTTCTCCCTGGTTTCACAGGATGATCTCTTTCAAAATAATCAGGGACTGATGACAGTAAATAGATTCAGGGCAGTAGTCAGAATACTTATGAATATTCTGATTATATGGAATACAGGCTTAAAAGTTCTGCATCCTGGTCTTCCATTTCTGAATTACATCATTGGCTGTTTGATTTTTTTTCATATTGGCATGCTTAATAACTCTCCAAAAAGTGTCTACATTATGTTTCCTTTGCATGTGTGCTAAGCCAGTTATTTTACTGATATTTCTCAATAATTTGTGCATCTGTGTTTGTACAGGAGTGAAAGAATTCAAGACAACACAAAGTAATTTACTTTGGATAGATTGTTAAAATATTGGTCTGTCAAATAGTGTAACAGCAAGATGAAAAAAGACCTGAAAATCAGAAGACTACTATGACCTTTTATGAAATTAATCTATTTAATCTACAGTGAATCTGGGGGACTTCTAAAATCTAGCATCCTTTACAAAATGCTCAAAATATTTAACAAAAATCGTCCCATTTTTATGACTGGAAATTGTGTGCATAGATCTTTGAAAATAAAGTGTTTAAGCTTTGAGGTATCATACATCTTTGCAGAACATTTGTCAGGAATAAAGAATGACCTTTCTACTGCAAGTGTATGATAAATGGTTGTGAAAATAGGAAAATAATTTTATAAATAAAATTGGCCTTTTCAGACCTAGCTGATTTAGATAATTTTGAAAATCCTAGCTTAATTTAAGAATACACTTCTCCATTATGCACTGTTAAAAATCTGTTTGATGTTTTATTGCAGACTGACGGTAAGACACTCTTAAACCTTAAAAAACTATTGATTTTTCATCAGTTTCTCATATAAATTTAATCTTCATGATGTGTTAAATCCTCTCTGTATTAATAAAAAACAAACAATATCAGAAAGGAAACAGAGTCCTGATTCTCTAGTTTAATTACTGAAATGTTTGATTTTGAATGCCTCAGTGCTTTTTCTTTGGACTTAACCAAATATAAGAGTATCACTTCATGTACTGCAGAATTTAAATTCTACTCTTCCTTTCCCCCCCCCCCCCACCCCCACCAACTCCTCAGGGGGAGAAAGGTCATACTTTAAAATCAGAATTGCTGTCACTATCCCTAGATATTTGTTTTTACCTTAGTATACCATTAAAAAATATTCAAGTAGCAAACCATTTGTTAGTTTTGTGATTGAAGGATCAGTTGTACAGATGCCTATTAAATATTTTGTCCCTATGTGTGGGTTGCTCACGACAGTATACTTGTTCGCTTAAAAGTCTGCAAATATTTGTGATTATTTTCACAACTCAAGTCAAAGTGGTAGCCAACAAATTGCATTTAGCACAGGAAGTTGTTTCTCTCAATTACTTTCTAGCTATAATGTTTCAAAAATAATTCAAGATGAAAACATTTGGAAAAACTAGTTTTGTAAGGAACCACAAAACCACTGTGGTGTGCTCTCTCTTTTTGGCTTTTTCGAGCTGCAGTTGACAAATAAACAAAAGATGTCTTTTGGTTCATGTAGCCCATTCTATAACTACTTATCAAGCTGTTGATCAGATATGTTTTAATATAATAAGGCTCCATGTGCACCAGGAAATAGAAATGTGCATTGTTGTAAAATAAAACAGTTGTGTAAATTTTAGGACTATTCAAAAAGACAAAGAAAGATCAATGCTTGTCAAATAGAAAAGAGTAAAATTAGCAGGTTTAGTGAGACAGGGGATACTTTTCTTCAAGCTTTTGAGAGGGTAGCATAAGTAACAGTGAATAAACAATAATTTAAAACTTCAGAAAATTCTTGACAACATCCCTGTGAGGCGAGTCCTTTAAAATCTTTATATTTTAGAACTAGATCTTTCTGATAACTGAGGTTACAGTAATCACGTTTATTCCTCACGAGTATTTTGTATTATTTTGGTCTAACTGTAATGAAAAAAAATAAAAAATCAGAAATTAAGATGGATGTCATGTGTTTTACTTACTAATATTTTCCAGAGAAATGGAACTTTACACTCTCACTGTTTCTTGGTGGTCTTTGGGTAAAATAAACCCACAAATTCAGATTCTACTAAATGCAGAAAAGTATGACTAGCTATAAATTTTCTGGATATAGTGGCTAAAACAAGAACTCAGATTTATTGTAATGTTGTATTGGAGACCATAATCTGACTGTTGTATCAGAAAAAAACAGTGCTAGAGTAAAGAACGTTAGCTAAAATATTAAAAAGTCTGCTTTCTAGTCCCTTCAGGAATAAACTAGTGAAGAATTTTTATAGACATAACACAAAAGAGGGTTTTTTTGTGTTTTAACCTGTTTTAAACTCCCCAAAACAAAGCACTCATCTTATCTTGCTCACATTACTTCTGGTACATGAGGGATTAAAAGGGATATACTGTGACTATTGACATTACAGTGTGTTTTACAAAGCCTGGGAAGGGAGACAAAGGATACAGTACTACTCAAACACAAGTACCATAGTGATGGTGGGGTTTCCCCCTATGAAAACACATGATAAGGCCACTGGTATTTAACCCGAGACCTGAGCTTGATGTGGGAGTGTTTTTTGACATGAATGCTAATTGCTGTGGGTAATATTTTCAGATCTGAAATATTATTTTATTTCTTTTTCTTAATGTATGTAAGGCCAATAGATTTCTTTTGCCTGCCTTTCTGGTCCTCTGTGAAGTTGAGCAACATAACATTTCCTTTCTTGCATGTAAATGAAACATTAGTATTAATCCCCTGGTGTTTTGATGCCTGGAGGCATATTTTCAGCTTTGACTACTTCATCTAGTGTTGTATTGTACGTAATTGACTGTGGCAAGAAGTCAATGCTCATGTTGCAGAAAGAGACAATGGTACCACTGTTGCAAGTGCTTTGCCTTTCAGATTAAGTTTTAATGTTTGATTAAAATAATATTGTAATGAGAAAAAATACATAAAAGTAGCTGTTGTTTTTGGTTAGTTTTTTGTTTTTTTTTTTTAATAGCTACAGTCAGAAAATTACATATAAGATGCCAGAACATTTTCCATTCATTTATTATGTGAGCAGGAGATCAATACATGGCATTGTGCAATGTCCCAGTCTGAGCAACAGCTCTGCCTCAAGACTGTGCAAGGGGAACTTAAGTCTGAATTCAACCTCAAGCTAACTGACTTAAGTAACTCACAAGATGAAGGAGATTGGAACATTGTCTCTGCTTGGGGCAGAAGGAAAAACCTTTCCCCCTTCCCCTAAAGTACCTCTATATAAGAGGGGCTGGAAAATGATGAGAACATGAATAACCGACAACATCCAGGATAAGTGAACTGAGCAAAACTAATCCTGCCACTCACCTGCTTTAGAACCAGTGCCACCGTAAAAGCACATAAAGTACTAATAATTAGAGATTCCTTATTTAGAACTACTGAGGCATCCATTTGACATCCAATTTCTCTTGATAAGTTTGCTGCTTACCATGAGCTTGCATTCACGATGTCACTGACAGGCTGTCAAGCATGGTGAACCCTACAGATTATCATCTACTTCTGTTTTTCCATGTAGGGTATAATGATACTGTGATGAGACAATTTAAAACTATCAGAAAAGACCATATGTTCCTTGGAGCAATGTTAAAAGGATCAAGAGCACAGGAGGTATTCTCCTCTATCCTCCCAGTCAGAGAAAAGAGTTTAAGAAAATGAGACAAATTGAGCAGGTGAATGCCTGACTGCAAGGCTATACCATACTTAAAGTTTTGTCTTCTGTGATCATGGATTTATGTTAAAGAAGCTGGGTCTCTTTGGAGCTGATAGGATTCATCTGACCAAGTGGAACTAGAGAGTCTTCACCAAGCTTGCTAGGCTTATAAAGAGAGCTTTAAACTAGATTTAGTGAGGGAACAAGATGGAATTCTCATGAATAAAGAGTCAGGGGTTGCTAATATGTTAGGAACCAACAGGGATCAGCTGTGAAATGTCTCAAAGAAATTAGAGCTTGTTCCTCTAAAAAGGTGAGGTGGTTGAAAAGACAACTGAAGTGCCTCTATAGCAATGCATGTGGCATGAGTAACAAGCAGGAGGATTTGGAAGCCACTGGGCAGCTAGAAAGCTGTGTTCAAAACACTGTCACTGAAACCTAGTGGGAGGAATCACATGACTAGAACACTGCAATTGATGTCTACAAACTGTCCAGAAAGGATAGACAATGAAGGAAGGGTGAAGGTAATTGCCCTCTATGTAAAATAATGGATTGACTGCAGAGACCTGTCTTTGAAAAAGAGCAATGAATATGTTGAGAGCTTATGGGTAAAAATTAAAGGTTGAGCCAACAAAGGGAACCTCATGGCTAGTGTTTACTACAGTCTTCCTGATCAAGAGGAGCCTGTTGATGGAGGGTTCTTAGTTCAGCTACAGGAAGCATCACATTTGCATGCTCCAGTGCTCCTAGGGGACTCCAGTTATCCTGACTCATACTGTCATCTATGAAGGAAAATTTCTTAACCTAGGTAACAGAAAGCCCAATCAGATGAAAAGCTTAACAACATGGATGGAATAATTAGAGATGTCAAGACTGGTGGCAGCCTAAACTGCAATGATCATGCCTTGGTAGAATTCATAATCTTGAGGAATATGGGCCAGGTGAAGTGTAAAGCCAAGACCTCAAATTTTAAGAGTGAACTGTCACTTGTTTAGAGAATTATAGGATGGGACCCCCTGGGAAACTCCCCTCAGGGATAGAGGAGCAGAACAGAACTAGAAGCTATTTAAAGACATTTTTCTTACATCAGAAGAGCTTTTAATTCCCACATCTGAGAAATAATACAAGGAAAGCAGGAGACTAACATGGCTGAGTAAAGTCCTCCCAGTCAAAATGAAACATAAGAAGGAAATTCACTAGTAGTGGACCCAAGGACATGTATCCTGGGAAGAATATAGGGACACTGTCCTGATGTATAGGGATGGGATTAGGAAAACTAAGACACAGTTGGAGTTGAATTTGTCAAGAGATGTGAATAATAATAATAATAATAATAATAATAATAATAATAATAAGGATTTCAACAGGTTTGTTGATAAGAAAAGGAAGATTAAAGAAAATTTGCCGTCCCCAATAAATAAGGCAGAGCTAATGAGAACCAACATGGAGTAGGTTAATGTACTTAGGGTTTTTTGCCTCAGTTTTCATTGGTAATCTCTCTTTCTACATCTCAGATCCTCGAACCTCAAGACAGGGACAGGGGAAATACAGTTCAAGACCACCTGAGGAGCCTGAACATAGACAAGTCCATGGGACCCAACAAGATGTCCCTAAAGGTCTTGAGGAAACCAGTAGACGTACTTGCTAAACCACTATCTATCATATTTCAAAAGTCAAAGTTGTTGGGCGAAGTGCTCAGTGACAAGGGAACATTGCAGCCATTTTTGAAAAGCAAAAAAAGGAGCACCCTGGGAATTATGACCCTGTCAGCCCCATCTCCATGTTGAGGAAGATCATGGAATGAGACTCCTGGAAAACATATTGCAACATATGGAAGACAGGAAGGTGATTAGAGACAGCAAACATGGCTTCACCAAGGGCAAATTGTGCTGGACTAACCTAGTTGTCTTCTATGATGGAGTGACTGCATCAGTGAACAAGTGAAAATAAACTGTTATCATCTACTTGGACTTCTGTAAGGTCTTTGATACAGTCCCACACACATCCTTAATTGGAGAGATATGGGTTTGATGGATGGACAGTGGGATGGATAAGGAACATCCAAAGAGTTGCAGTCAACAACTGCAAGGAAGAGTTAATGATTGTGAGGAAACATTGTAGGATCAAAGCTGAAGAGTGGACATTATCTATTGGTGAGGCTGTGTTCAGACTCCTAGACCAACACAGTTTCCTCTGGGCCTGTCAGTGGTGAGGAATGAGCAGAAGAACTGTTTTTCAAAATACTGGTAAATTCTTTGAGACTGAACCAAGCCCAAAAGCATATATGCGCTTTGGATGTTGGAGTTGTGTCAACATCTTAAGGCATATTCAATTCAGATAAAGCATGCAGAAATTTTATTAGTAAATATCTTTGGTTCTAAAAAACAAATGGAAAATGAAGATTTTCAGAAGCTGGAGGAGATCAGTAAAACAGAGGAAGAAGAAAAATCAGTTATGATTCCTTCATATCCTCCTGCCACATATAAGGTTTTTATTTCAAACCTCAGAGGTGCCAAAAATTCTCACAGAAATTATTGTATTTTTAAAAACATTCTAAACACATTGAGAAATTAAACTTTTCCTTTTAGACTTACTTTACAAAGAGTTTGTTTAAAAGTAGTTTGTTTTTAATTTGACAACAACAATGACATATTCAGGAGAGTTAATATGTTAGAGTTAACAGAATAATAGAGACTAGGATCTTAGAATAAGAGGTATGGTCAGTTATGCCTAACTAGTTCAACTTGGTTTAATTTATCCTGTCCTCTTAAAATTAATATGCTATAAGTAATAGGTACAAGCCTTAAGTCTTGACACATTTTGGAATTTCCCATGCACTTTATGAAGTCTAAAGAAAAAGTAGTCTGTTAAAAAGAATCAAAAAAGCAAGGGAGATTTGACTTCTCATAAAATAATGTTCTGCAGGTTGTGCAAACCATTCTGAACTAAGCAAATATACCAATAGGCAAAGATTACATTTCATTTTAAGTTTCTCAGTGAATGGCATGTGCTTAGCAAAAAATCCACAAAACCAGCAGACCCTATTCATAAGAGTGTCACCCTTGTAACTATACGTGAAGAGCACAAACTAAACAAAACCTTGATACTTGGTGTTAAACAATTATCCTCCTCCTTAGAGAAAAATCTTTGGAGGTGTGTTTCTGATAATCAAATCTACCCTGCTTTCTACAACATTTTTGCTATATACTCTGGATTTTCTCTCAGCAGTCATAATTTCCCAGTATTTTCTATACAGAATGGGAGTATCTTTAGGCAATTTATTTTCTCAGGAGGCAATTTAATTTTGTTGCTTTTTTGTCCACTTTTTTAATCTGTCACTTATATCTGTTTTCTATCCTGACTCCTATTCACAACTCACTCCAAGCTAATACTATCTGTGAGTTTTACCAGTGACTTTTTACTACTGCACAAAAATGATTTAAACAGATGTAAATTATTTAAATTTAAAAATGTGAAACCAAATCTTCTCTTTCTCTTTCTTCCATTAATTTTCAAATTATATTATTTCAGTCTATCATCATTGTAACATTATATTCCTTGGTCTTTGGCTGGCCTGTGGAATGAATGGAATACTTTGTGAATTTAGTTAAGCTTAAATAAGGAATCCTGGCAAAAAGCCCTCTTTCCCACAAAACAACTACTTTAAAAGTGTATTTCCAAGACAGGAAGAAAAGCTGACAAATTGGGACTACTTTGTAGGAGTCAAATGATTTGGCTTTATAAAAGGGAGATGAAATTATTATTATTACTTAAAAAAAAAAAAAAAAATCAAATGGCTAGTACCTGAGGGCAACTAACTCCAGAAAACCAAAAGGAAACCACAGAAAAAAATCACCATAAATGTAGAATGGATAAAATTAGTGGAGAAGAGATTTCCAGAGACAACTGATGCACTAGTCATTCTAAAAAAACCCCCAGACATCAGGTATGTCTAATGGATTAAAGTAAAATGACTGTACATTGTCTATGCTGAAAGTAATATTTACTGAAATGAACCTGATATAACAGATTTTTCACTATTAAATTATTGGAGCAATAAAATGCTTCCCTTACTGCACTTTCACTTTTCTATGTCTTTACACAAATTTCATGGATCTTTTAATACAAAATCATTTGCCTCTTCATTCCCTGCTCAGTCCCAACTATGTTACCAGAAGGTACTTAAAAGCATCTGATGGCTACCCTTCTCTGGTAGCAGTTTTTCACAGTACAAGTGATTTCTGTAGGAAAGAACATGATATACCGTGTA
>NW_010308675.1:15049-29136 GCF_000700745.2 Antrostomus carolinensis
TAAAATACTTTTGATGGAAGCTGAATTCATAAGTCACAAATGTCAGAAAATGGTCTATTCATACTGGCTAGCAAGGTGTCTATGATGACAAAGTAACCTGGAAGGCCTCTTTTCTCTCTGAGAGGCAAGAGTGGCTCTCCTAGGCATAGAACAAAAATGGTGAGGTTTTTTCCTTTACTGTGTTCATTCTTACCTCTGATATGTCCTGTCAAAACCATGGGCAGACATACCTTCCCTGCTTTTACTAACAGATAGTAGCAGAAGATAAAATGCAGTTAAAAACAAAAATCCAGACATTAAATTTAGGAAATTAGATGTCATGATGGTTCAGTGCTCCAGCCTTTCTCCACTAACAATTTGTGTTGACATTTGTACTAGCTTATACATGCAGAGAGTTTGGTTCTTAATTTAATCTTCAGTGAACATTCATTGATATCACAAAATCAGAATATATTTCTGTATGACTAATAATCTGTACTCATGAAAGTCTTAGGACTGGAATGTCAAGGGTTCACAGGTCAGAAATGAAATACACTATTACAACTGTGCAAGAAATCTTATCTAGCACACATGGTATTGTACCTGTCATTTCAGTTCTGTGATTATCTTAGTAGTGAATGTAAATTATGGTATTGCTGTCCCCTCAGGCTTCTGTGTCCAGGAAATTGTTATATGCATATATGCATTTATTTATATTGTCTATGTTCTAATATTATGTTTCTGCTAATGGCTTTCAATATAGATGTTTCTCTATCTGAAGAGGTTCTTTGGAGTCCGGAAGAAGCCGTACTTGCTTCCTAATATAGGCATAAAATTTTAAAAAATAAATATTCACAATTGGTCCTTTTATAACATTCTCATCAGTGCAGTGACAAGCAAAAGATTCACTTGGTTTTGACCTTTGAATCACACATTAGTTCAAGAAAAGAAAAACATGGATATTAAATTGTGAGCAGATGACAAAATAAAAATAGACCCATAAACTTTTTTTTTTTTTTTTAAGTGGGTATTATTAGTGAATGTTATGTATCATAATTTGAGTGGTAATCCCAGGATGGTTATTTATTATACTTGATTGTATTTTTATCTTTGAGACATATTACAAATAGTAAGATTACATATTATTATATTTTTAGTGCATCTTTACACTTAATTGTTGTGTCTTTTACACTGAATAGTGACAAGTCATACTCAGAATCCAGTGGAAAGGTGTTATGTGATATTATCCCATTTAAAATTTTTTCAAGATGATAAAAATATTTCTCGGTCTGTATTGTTTATGTTGTCTAGATGGAAAAAAACACAAATTGCAGTAACTTTTATATTGCATTTAATGATTATAAATGCTTTTTAACAGGCTTTTTCTAGCTACATAATTTAGAAAAGTATTTTCCACTTCTTGGCCATAGCTCTTCTATGTCTGAAGACTGCCAACATTGTTCTGTTAGCAGAAATAATGTGGTCAGTTCTTCCATGAGGAATCTGATGTCACATTGTTCAATATAAATTCCTGAAAAATTAGAAACTAACTCTTCTCCTCATTATGGACTCATAATGTGTCAACATGAGAAACTATTAAACAAAGTGGTACGATGGAAAAGGGAATGTTTCACTAAGACAGATTTTTATTTCTGCTGCTTCTGTTATGTGACAAAACCACAAGTTGATATGAAATCTACAATGATTTACAAAGCATCCTATAATACTTTATAATTGTTGAAATGGTGCTGGGGTGTCTCAGAATGATTTACTGCAATTTGTCACATTTTGAAACTATTTCAAAATAGGCTAGTGACATATACTAAAGAGCTTTCAATGAAATCTGAAATGGTTGATTTGTTATGTCAACTGGAAGGCATTAAATGATAAGTGAAAAAAAAATATTAAGATTTATTGAAGTGATTTAAAATATCCCTTAATGGTAAGTTGGCACATTGCATAGGCAGCATTGTTATTAAGCAAGATAAGAAAATCGCTTCATCACATCTTAAAATTATTCATATAATTCTGTGGTTGTAATAGCACTGGTAGTGAAATCTATTGCTTTACAAATACAGTTACAGTAGAGCAAAGGACTTTCTTCAACAACAAAACTGGTGAGCAATAAACTCAAAGGGACTGATATTACATATATATATATATATACACACACATTAATAATGCTGAAAATCTACAGCTTAAAGAAAATTATATTTCAGAAATTGCAACTAATGATCATTATCTGAAAGCATTTGTAAAGAACTGTGAAACTACTTTTAAAGCCAAATATCTTTCCTTTAAACAGTAGTGATGTTACTGGTGAATTAGTAATTTACACAACAATTTATTCTTGCACCAAAAAATCAGTTGCTCGCATCAATATGTTGTCATAAATCTAAAATAATACAAAACCTGATACTTCTCTTCTGCATTGGCTAAAAAGTTTTTAGTCAATTCACAGACATATTTCCAATTGATGAGGATATTTTCGATCCTCTAACCATTTTTGTGAGTACATTCAGAATATAAATTGTTCATATATAGTAAGTACAGGAAGAACATAAGTGTAAGCACACATGCTCACACATACCTGTTCTCATACTAGTATTTATACTGCACATCCAACAGTATGGGAAAGTTCTGTGGATCTTGAATGTTTACAAATGTAGTGTAACCTAATGGCATAGACTACACTGATGAGCATGTTTCCGAGAGCATATAAAGGAAAGCTTTCAGCACATAAAATCACATACTCATGCAAACTGAATAAATTTTGAAGTTGTCATTCACAGATTCATTGCAATGCAATGAAAAAGAATTAGCTCTTAGAAGTCAGTGTTAGAGTTGATAAGCAGTTCTAATAATTGTAGTATAAAATTAATGTAACTATATATATTTTTAAGCAAAATCTATTTATGTTAGTGAACTTTTGGATAAAATACTTTTCCATATTAAAAATACTTCTTCTTTTTTTTCCACCACAGAAAATTCTGCAAATATTAGTGGACAGAGATTATTTTCAGTCATTTTTCAGTTGGTAAAAATTCCTCATTTTAATAGCTAGCGTATATATGCAAGCACAAAGAATACTGAGTTGTCTTTTCAGTAGTGACAAAAGACAATCAAGTAGTTTTCATGGGAGTAAAATATTACATAGGTATACACATAATGTTTTCACATGTCCTCTAAGTAACAACATCCTAGTGATCAGATTAGAACAGGTTAGAAATTTTTGTGAAAGTTTCTCACATTTGTTAATTTCTGTGTTGCCTAGAGTATGATAACAAATGCACACAAATGCAATGGGATATTTTTTGTTCTCACTAAAAAGTGGTATTAGAAACCTCTTTTCAGATAAAGAGTTTGCTTTGGAAGCAACAGGATATTATAAAAAAAAATGGATTCTTATAAAAGCAATACTATTTTTTAAAGGTATGAAATAAAGTGACTTCTTTAAAACTGAGAGCTATTCAGTTTTCAGTATTGTAACTATGAGAATGGTTTGAGGCCATGCAAAATTTTGTCTTTACAGGAATAAATGGTATGCAATGGATTTAGGCATAGGTCATTGTTGTCATGCTTGACACTTTTGTCAAGCCTTATGTAAATAAAAAAATATCTAGATTCATCTAATCAGAGCCAGAGATTTGTTGACTAATTATTTATGACAACCTGAAGCTGTTTTTTATCAAAAATCTCCTCCTTTCTGTGCTAAAGACAGAAAAATTTTTTGAAAAAAAAAAATCCCTTTTCCTTTAATGTCAAAAATTCCCTTTATAAAACTTTGTCCTTTGAACTTTCCATAGAAAATTGGAAATTCCTTTCCTACCATGTATGATTTAACATATTTTAGTATTCATACAGTATGGCAGGTCTTGATTTTGATTTTTTCACTGTAAAGAATTCATAAATAAGTAAAAAATACCATAAAAATATACTGAATTTCTAGGTCACCTTCTAGACCACATAGAGTCAAGGTGTCTCTCACCACCCCCCTCCAAAACTTACTTCCATTTTTTTCTCATGTTGCAAACAGTGCTTTCAAGTATTTTTTGAAATTTGGCCATGCTTTCGTGTGAACACCATGGTGCTGAGTATTTATACTTTTTAAAAATAGAGAGTATTGTTGTGATCCATGATGTGTGAAAAACTGTGGATCTTCAAATTAATTTAAACTTTATGCTTCAACAAGGCTTATGTTTTGTGCTTTTAAGACTTAAAAGCAATATTAGCAGTATTTCTTCAGATGCTGTTTAGATAAAAGCAGAGATGTAAAACAAATTGCATAAAACAGAAACCTTGAACCATAAATGAATAATAAGAAAAAAATCAAAGACTTATGAACAGTATCTTATTTTTTAAGGGGTTCTGTTTGAGACCTCTTACACTTTTCTGGATGTGAAAAAGCCAGCTGCAGACTATAGTAAGTTTACTCCTTGTAAAATGCTTCCTATGTATATACTTTTAGGCTTTTTAGGCCATGACACCATTAAAGTACTACTACTTAAAAAAATTTTATACTTGGATATCACAGAATGGATACAGAATGCTAATATTCTCTAACATGCTTTGTGTTTCCACCACAAATACTCACTACGTTTTAGAAAGCTCATGATTTTTTTTTCATCATTTTTACAGAAGTTAATCCTGTGAATTCTGCATTTTTTTGGTTCTTTAGTATCTATGGTCCAAATAGTGAATCAGCTTCAGGACTGTGTCAGGTTTAAGCCTCATACTATGTCATTATTCCTCCTATTATGAGTGCTTCAAAGACATATTAGAAACTCTGGTAAAGTATTACTTGTTAACTTATGTTGGTCAAAAGCAAGAGTTTAGATAATGCAGATGGTTACTCAGCAGGACTATTTTAAAGAGAACAAAGCAAAACAAGTCTTGGGGTTAATATGTTTGAATTTTTGAGAAGATTACATTTTTCAAGAATATAGAAAGATATTTTTATTATTTCCATTAAGACTTCTGGACTTTTATATTCTGAAATTGAATATGACTTCCTTGAGTTCATCCTGTGTTTTCAATTGGTATGATATTTTCTGTTTCCTTTACAACAATATCTGACTGTGGTGTTAAAATGGTTGCAGTATTTCATATGGAAATGACACTTTATATGTAATCACATTGTGATCCTACAGGAAAAGACAGCACTATATATGTGATATTTGTGATCTAAAAACATTGCAAGAAGCCTGAGCTCAGCTTACACAGTGCAAGACAAGTTCTGTCATCCCAAAATAAAATATCATTGAGATGAGCAGACTTCCCAGAAATTTTATTCTCCCTAATAACAAATGACACAACCCTTGGTCAAGCATGTGTTATATGCTCATCTTCCTTGATAGTTGTATCATTATGTTATTAGTTCAAAGGGAAGAGAGAAAAAACAAGGAAGAAACCACAGGAGGGAGACTCACTTTGGTAAGGACACTGTGAATCATGTTCAGTGTATGCACTCTAGTATTATATGCCCATTAAAATAGCATAGTATTATATTACTGTATTTTTTTAAAAGAAAAAATTCTGAAAAGAAGTACTCTGAACTACAGATAAGGTAGTTTAAGTTTCTTTATACTAAAACACTGAAGGCATGCTTAGTAATTAAAGCAGACTCAGCATGCCTTGGCTATTGTATAATCATTCACTGAAGTGTATGTATGCATACATTATTTTATATCTATATAAATATACAGATATACACAGAAAAAAGATTTTTGTGTATAACTGAAACTTGAGACTATCACTAGACATAGGTTTGATCAGAATTTAGCTGATTAGCAATGATGAATATTTAGCAGATTGGCAGTTTTGCAGCTTGATAGTCGTGCTTGAATATACAACTGTGGAAAGGAAGAAATTATTAGTATGTTTGTGGTGGTTTTTTGCGCTCTTAAAAAAAAAAAAAAATTAAATATATACTTCCCACGTAACTGGTTCATTTGAGGGAACATAAGTTTTTCATAAAAACTGTTATTTGGATGCAGAGGAGAACCAGCCATACATGACATTGAAAGTCTCCAACACTCAAGTGAAGGGTGGGAATAATGAAGCACCAGAACTGCAAAGATTAAGAACTTGACAGGACTGAATCTTCTTTCAAGCAGAGTTTAGGAATTCCACAGGCATAAAGGTTAGGCAGCCATGGACATTCCATTACCAGGATTTAACCTTCAGAGCATGCAAAAAGTATCAGAGATTGCTCTTTTTATAACCCTTTTCTATAATTTTGAAGAACTTATAGCAATACCTTTCAATTGGAAGTACTGCTGGGGTACACAAGCACACTATTTGTAATAGATATAAAATTGTTCATACAAACATAAATCTGCACTAGAATATTACCGAAATGACTTTAGATTAAAACTATCATGCAAATACTTTTTCAAGATTTCCTGTGTGTCCAAGATTGGAAAAAAGATTGAGGAAATAAAATAAATTATTTCCTATATAGCATTTCACTATATTTTCCTCTGTTTTTTATTTAAACAAACAAACATACAAATCCAAGTCCCTCAGCTTCCCTCCTCCAAAACACTACCAAATTCCAATACAATTCTGTCAATATATTACTTCCAGTTCTGTAGAAAGAGGTCGCTTGATGTAGCATTGAATGTAGTAACATTGGTGCAGTAGCTTCTATCTAATGGTCAAAAGTTAACTGAGAAAGGTTTCTGATTTGTACAGGAATCCCAACCATCTGGCAAGACCTTTTTGTGCATAAAAGAGAGGAAAAAGCCACCTGCAGCTTTTTTTTTGACTGAGGAAATACAAGTACAAAACCACAGGTTATGATTTCTCCCTTTCTTTTGTTGCTATTGTAGCTAAATACTTCTGTCTCTTCTTCTGGACAAGTTGTCTGCCCTATATCCTCATTCCATTTAATCACCTTTCTCTTTTAATGAGAAAATATGCCAAAGGATTTTTTTTCTTTTTTTTTAGATGCCTGTTAAAACATCATTACTGACATCCTCAGAATGACTGTTCAGGCATGTGCTATAAGTACTAATCAAATCGTAATAGAAGACATACCTCAATAAATCTGTTTAGTTTATACCCAGGTGGTTGAATCAGAAAATAGTACAGAAAAAAGTCAGAGCTCTGAAACTCAAACATGTTTCCAAAATGCTTGAGAAAAATACAGTGTTAACACTGCAAAGCCAGGAATCTGTGGTCCTTTATCTAGGAAATTATTAAGTCCCAAAACCTAGAATAGTATAAAGAAATGTATTTCACTAAAGTATCTGTATAAAATCTTTTTGTCATCTTTCTTCACCTTAATACTTTTTGGTGATGCCTCCTTTCTATCTAGCAATATCTCAGTTTTTCCCACTAAGAGGTTAAGATAGGAGATCATGTTTTCTACATGGAAAATTCAAATTTTTTATCTGCAGAAAAGGATACTTGTTAAGTACCTATTCAATAACTATTTTAATAGTTTAATTACTAAGTCAGTGTTATTTTTATGAATGCCATTCATTTAAAAAAAAAAAAAAAAAGGTGTACTAGGAAACCAAATTCCTGAAAGATAACTTCATTTATACTCTTGTGTATTTTCAAAATACTAATGAAAATTAAAATAATAAGTAGAAAACTTTTGCTAGTGTTGAATGTTTTCTTAGAAATAAGTAATCATAACTTTAATCCACAATGCTGATTTTCTTTACAGGAGAGAGAGGGCAGGTTTTTCTATTTCTTGGTAGTTATTTCAATTTTTCCATTGGGATTTGATTTTTTTTTCTTTTTTAGAGTTTTACTGCTAACAGGACAGAATGTTTTTAAAAAGAAAAGCCATAGGAGAAAGACCTAAAAATGTAGAATAAATTAAATAAATAATTAAATAAATAAAAAAGATACCTAGAAGATTAATCTTCTGATTCAGCAATGGAAACCATCTGTCTCATATTATTTTCTTTGTAGCACTGAGTGTGTCACAGGATGAATGTCCAAGGACATCTGTAGTAAGATCACCATTTATTTTACATTTCAAGTATTCTCCATATTTTTTAAAAGACGTACTGGATAATAATGGATTTGAAAATGCTAATGTATTTTATTACCTTTAATAAGGTATTAAAACTACTGAGAGAACTGTTTATTGCAAAATACCATTGAAAATATGTACTTGAAAATATCGGCACTCGAGATAAGCATATTCAGCAGCTGTTGGACCAGCTGCAACATAGCATTATTTTCTCCAAGCTCTTCACAGAAGCTTAACCATACAGTCATAATTTTAACAAAACATATTCAGAAACACATATACAGTAAAATCCCTGATTTGATGGAACTAGTCCCTGGACTCAACAGGAGCTAAAGACTGTTAGTGTAATTTCAAAGCATATTTTATATTGAACAGTCTCTTTGGTAGTGTAAAATCATATTTGACAGAACTGAGTCCTTGAGTTTACATTCTGAGCTGGCCTCTTTTTTAAAAAGCAACTCTGATTAGCCCTGCAGAGCATCAGCACAGTAAAAAGTGAGTGACCTGGAGTCTATTCCTTCTTCTTTATTGCCAACAGAATTATAATGTCAGTCAGTTCTGGTGTGCAGTTCCTTCCACTTTTCTCCCCCCAGAAGGAAATGAGAGGTGTCATCAGATCTTAAGCTGAAGACAGAATTTCATCACTAATATCATATATGTCCTACAATCCTTTCCAACACATAACTGCAATTTTAATGAAGAATACAAAATAAGTTTGGATTCAGAAACCCCCCCCCAAAACAGTCAAATTTGGTTTAGCGATATACTATACATATCTAATAAGTTACATTAAATTAAATCCCACATTTTTCTGAGTCAATATTTAATGGGGTATTGAATTGAGAGGACATAATAGCTGGTGTGAAAGATGAGTACACATGTTGTGGAGTAGAGTGAGGTCTCCTGGATGCTTATTATTCAGAACTGAGAAGAAAAAAAGAACTGAAGAGGAGTTTTCTCAAATAAATAAATAAATAAATAAATAAATAAATAAAATGTTTAAAAATTAGATAGAATGCGTGTTCCCAGTCAACCTATTTCTAATATTCATACAGCTATAATGGGTGTTAATTTGATTATTTTATATAATTTTTTCTGTGGTCCACCGCTCTTTGTCCCACTTCTGTTCTTTTAAATTACCCAAGCTTTGAGGTAACAGATGTATCTTCCTCTTCAGACAGGCAACATGTTTTGGAGGGAAAAGATGATAAGACAACTGGATAGATAAACTAAACTGACCCACAGGGCTTCCCTACTCTGCTTTCTGGAGAAAGCAAAACCAGGCTGATTATAATCAGTGCAGTACCAGCAGAGCCAGCTAAGAAGTCTTTTTTTCTCCCTGTGTGTAGAGAGAAAAATGTTGCCACTTTGCTGCCATGACTGGCTCCACTATCTTTGAAAAAATAAATGAGGTAGGCTATATATTGGGCCTTCTGAGTTACCTGAAGCAATCAATTTTCCAATGAAAGCTTTAGTCAGGTGTACCTAAGTGTATCCAGGGAACTGGTCAACGGTTGTCATACAGAACAGCAGCTTTTTCCACTCCAAGGTTTCTTTTTACCAGTAACAATACGGTTTTCATACTAACTGCTTGCAATATGATGATAAATTAAAGAATACTATACCACTGTTCTACCAACTAATAGTCAGAGCAATTACAGCTATTTATTACAACACCACTTTCTCCCTGCCAAAGTGAATCATCAGCTGCATTAAACCAGAAACAGAAACAAAAACCTTTAACCTTTTTTTAATCAGATTGTAAATCTCAACAAAAAAAATCTGTTCAGGATGTGTGGCAACATATAGGATATGCATATGAAATGTTTCTGTCTGTAGACTGAACGGTTTAGCCACTACAGCAATAAGTTTTACTAAAATTAGCTGCTGCTTTTCTTTGTAAATACGGATTAGGTTATGCAAAGTCAAAACAGCTCCCTTCAGTGGCCAAAAAGCTTAAATTGCAAGACTGAAGTTTAAGAAAAATTAGCTCTGATAGCTTTCTTTTATTAACACTGAAACAATCTTTTGCCTCATACTTTCATGATACTTAAGCGTAACAGAGTAATTTTCTCTGAGTTTTAGCTCTATGAATCTGTGTAGTGTAATATAGACTATTAAAACACTTCTGAAATACATATATGCATAGGGATTAGAAGTCAGTAATAGCAAGTAGTTATTCTGTGTGGAATGAACTACCTATTACCCTAGAATAAAAATGCAACCTAGAGGCATGGGATGAGACCTTGAAAGGCCAGGAACAACATGATACCAAAAGCCCTGGGCTACAAACTATTCACCAGTGGCCCATTGCTGGCCTTCAAAGGAGAGCAGCCTTGGTAGTGGGGCCATTTTTTTTGTATAGGAAGAGGACAAAGGGGGACCAGTGGAGAAGTGTAACATGAGTCAGGGTGACTAGAAACAAAATAGTTGATTTGGGTCAACTGCAACCTGAAGGAGGGTCGTCCTCTAGGTAGTGTTCCCTCACCAGCACAAAGGCAATATTAGTGCTCACTAAGGAAAATAATTGATAAATGAGTCTGTGTTGGGGAAGTACTGATACTCTTGTTGTGTATACATACTCTATATTCTGCTATTGCTCATCAGCTATGACAGTAGGAAAGAATATAGGTTCAGTACTGGCAATTAGCATATGACTGTGATTCCTGTGTATACATAGGTAAATATATACATATATACATACACAAACACCTATATATATAGAGAGAGAGAGAGAAAAGAGAGAAAGGTAAGGGATGCATATACTAGAACTAATTGTGTGATTGATCAATTGATTGCTCAATATATCTATCTAAATTATATCTAAACTATCTGTATATGAGCTAACTAGTAGTTCTTAGATAAAATTTGTGCCTCAGTGGGCATTCCCCTTCTTTCCTTATCCCTGCTCCTGTGTTGGGTTTTGGTGACCCACAACCAAGTTTGGATCTTGGAACTTGGATGCAAAAAATTGGTTAAGATAGAATTTTAATTAAAAAATTAATATCCAGAAACCAAGGAAGCATTGCAGTTCCGAGCATAGCCTTACAAAATGAAAGATATGCTTTCTTCTTTGCAGCTGTCACTCCTATATTTAATTGACTTGTGAGTCCCAAGATGTATCACCTATTTCTTCATGACTAAGCTCTTACAAACTAGTGACTGCAATACAATTTGAGCTTTCAAAAAACCCAACCAACCAAACAAACCCAACAACATTTCCACTCATTCCAGTTAAAAAAAAAACCAAACCAAAACCCTTAAACATTCTTGGACAGTAGTTGGAGGTGGAAAATTGCTAAGAAAACTCAAACCCAAAACATCTAAATATTTTTTACATTGCTTTTAAAATAAAAAAAAATTAAAGGGAATCAGGGAATGAACTAGGATTTTTTTGCTTCTTAAAACTGAAAATACTTTACCCATATCCTCTAAATCCTATATACTGCTCTATATACATCAGGATCCAATGAATCAGGTGATATACGGAGGAATCAATGTAAACTGGAAATCTGTTTAAACTACAGCACGATAAATGTTTCATGTAGAATTTAACATCTGTTTTTTAGAAATGTTATTAGCTATCAAAGGATAGACAGAAGCCATGTAATATCCTTAACAAGGAGATCACCAAGATGATTCTTGAGTTTCTTCCTCTCCTGGAGGCAGAAAAGTAAAAAAAAAAAAAAAAGATTGGTTGTCCTATAGCTAACTGGTTTCTAAAGGTTTGCTTTAACTGATATGGGAATTCAGGTCTTTAGAACTGATTTACTGATTCTTTAGCCAGAGACTCTGATAATTTTCTTGCTCCATTATGGTAGCATACAGAAATTTATTGTGTTCATAAAAGGAAACGTTTTATAGACTACACCTGTGATACCATTGTTGCTGCCTAGTGTTTTTATCAGATACTATTCTTAAACTCAGATATTTGTAAATTACAGTTTAGTTAACCAGAAGGGAACTGCTTTTAAATGGGGCAGTATTTTCCAGGCTCTTGTCCAGCTCTTCAGAGAAGGTGTTGACTTCTGCTTCTGAGCTTACAGCTGAGACATGAACAGTTGAAAAGCAACTGCACACACAACATCATGAAAGGTACTGATAAGATAATCAATTTATGTGTAATAAGAAAGCATAATAACTAGAGAGAGGGCTGCAAACAGCCACTTTTTTGTCAGTTGGAGTTTATGTGGGCTTTGTTACCCTGTTAGTAAGGATGGAGATGGCTTTACTCCACTTTCACAGGCAAAATACTACAGATATCCGACAAGAAGACAAGATTAAACCTGTAAATATTCTCAAGATAAAATTAAGACCTTGTTTTTTTAAATGTATTTGCTTACTTTTTCTTTGACAAAGAAGTATTTGTACCAAAAAGTCACCAATAATTCTAGAAAACACTGCAAGTACGATCTGCATGCATTGTATTGCATCATTTTTGCTTAAAGAAATGTTCGAGGTCAGGGTGCATGAGGTTTTGAGCAACATGGTCTAGTGGAAGGTGTCCCTACCACAGCAAGGGGGGGTTGGAACTAGATGATCTTTAAGGTCCCTTACAACCCTAACTATTCTATGAGTCTATGACTGAATTAGAAATATATCATAGCATACAGTTAGAAAGTACCCTTGAGAAGTTCAGCTCAAAACATACAGATTAAAGGGGCTGTAATATCAAAATTATTTATCAAGTATTCCTGAAGTTGTATTTTGTGAAGACATTGCTTACCTTGTCATCCCCATGAAGACATACCAAAGTTAGAAGCATAAAAGAGCCTTAGTAGTAGAATCTTGAAGGATTGAGCCATCAAGTTTAAATTTTGATCCAGTAATGTCTTGCTTTACTTAATTACAGTGTTGTCAGTGGAGCAGTATTTGGTCTACTGAGAAACAAACCAAAAACTATGTGTTCTGTTTCAAAGGTTAATTTGAGACACAGTTCTGTTTTTTTCAGAAAAGCTCTGTGTTAACAACCCTTTGACAAAACCTATGTAATGTTTCTGGAGAGGAACTCCTGAAACCATGAGGTTTGACCTGAACTTCTAAAAAAAGCCAAACCAGTGTGCCAGGAAAAAAAAAAAAAAAAAAAGCCATCTTTCTCTAGATATTTTGTTAATAGATTTTGTTATGAAACAATATGGAGTCTGGCATTGAATTAGCTTCCTTCAAACCAACAAGCAGATCTATGTTGGACTTGGCTCCTAATCCATCAGTGATAAAGTAATTTTCACTTTTCAATACTCTATATTTACACTAGTATTTCACAATGACATATCTAAGTTAAAAAATGACAAAATAGAGTGGGCAGGTTGATCCAGGAGTAAAAAAGTCTTTAAATGAATATTTAGTTTGTCTGCTCTTGCTACCTCGTTAATCCTAAAAAGTGTCAGTCAGTAACACTAATAGCTGTGAGTGTTAGTGTTGTGGTTAGTTCCAAATTATGGTATTGATTAATTGATTGTCTTCTTCCAGTTGTGAATTATATTAGTGCTGGCTCAGACTGGCTGGCTGAAGGCCAAAGCTTAATCTTTTGTGAAAGAAAACAAACAGCTCCACAGTTTTACTTCTGTAGTTAAGCAAGTGATTGGGAAACTAAGACTTTTTGAATGATTATCTGATTAAAAAGAATATGTGAAATATAATTAATACATAGTTGGAGATAGTCTAATTCTAACTGCTGCGGTAAGAAACAGGCTATTTTTTTCTTCAGACTTGTACAGCCTGGAAACCATACTACAGCTGCTGAATTTTGAATGTATATAACGGGGGCATAGGATGGGGAAGAGAAATAAAATAGTCACTGGTCGAAACTACTTTAAGGAATTAACATCTTCAGTTTTATGTTTGCAAACTAAAATTAAAATTGTAAAAGGAAAAGCAGGTAATGAGTCTTATTATTGACACTGCTGCATGAAGAAATTTTCACAACATGTGTCAATTCTGTGAATGTCTAAATTTCAAGAGCATCTGGCATTCTCAAGATTACCATAGAAAAGAGATAAAAGTTGATGTGTTGCTCAGCTCTTTGATTTAGTAAGAATGTAAGGTATTTGAGACAGTCATCAACTAATCTCCATATCTTTCTAATAACTTATAAAATAAAGGGTTTGATGAAAAG
>NW_010308675.1:29169-30276 GCF_000700745.2 Antrostomus carolinensis
CTGGTAATTTATATATCTATTCTTATTTAGTGTGATAAATAACTGGACAGATTTTATTTCTCAATTAAAAACAAATCATAGGAGGAGTAAATAAGTATTATTTTTGGTCATTTATTTGTTTTTAATCCAGGCCTTATAAAGTTCATGGGAACTGGTGTCTTTTCCTGTTGACTCCATAAACCAGTTCACCTGATGGAGTAGGAGAAGGCAAAGGAGGTTCTGCAGCCCATGGAATTTAGCGGGGGAGCAGAAACGCACATGTAGGCCATGGAGGACTCCACACCGGAGTAAAGAAGGTAGACCTGAGGGCAAGTGTGACTGGAATTGTGGCCCCGAGAGTTGCTTGCTGCCAGAGCTGGAGTGGACTCCCAGAGTGGGGGGTGACTCTGCAACCTCTGGATGTCATAGAATCACAGAATGGTTTGGGTTGGAAGGGACCTTAAAGATCATCTAGTTCCAAACCCTCTGCCATCATCAGGGACACCTTCCACTAGACCAGGTTGCTCAAACCCTCATCCAACCTGCCCTTAGACACTTCCAGGGAGGGGGCATCCACAGCTTCTCTGGGCAACATGTTCCAGTGTCTGACCACCCTCACAGTGAAGAACCTCTTCCTAATATCTAGTCTAAACCTACCCTCTTTCAGCTTAAACCCATTTCCCCTTGTTTTGTCATTAACTGCCCTTATGAAAAGTCCCTCCCCAGCTTTCTTGTAGGCCTCCTTCAGGTAGTGGAAGGCCGCTATAAGATCTCCCCGGAGCCTTCTCTTTTCCAGGCTGAACAGCCCCAACTCTTTCAGCCTGTCCTCATAGGAGAGGTGCTCCAGCCCTTGGTTCATCCTCATGGCCCTCCTCTGGACTCATTCTAACTGGTCCATGTGTTTCTTGTGTTAGGGGTTCCAGAACTGGACGTAGTACTCCAGGTGTGGCCTTACGAGAGCAGAGTAGAGGTGGGAGAATTACCTCCCTTGACCTGCTGGCCACGCTTCTCTTGATGCAGCCCAGGATATGGTTGGCTTTCTGGAGTGCAAGCACACATTGCCAGCTCATGTTGAGCTTCTCATCCACCACCACTCCCAAGTCCTTCTCTTCAGAGCTGGTCTCAAGC